>NC_133369.1:41460894-41539924 GCF_049309525.1 Garra rufa
AATTGTTTAATTTATTCTTGGAAAAATGTGCATTTGGATATAAATGATTCGAGGGAAATGAGTAAATTGAGAAAATACGCTCAAATTTACTGGAGATGGAGAACAGAAACCATATGTTGAGCAGACAACACAGAAAAGTTAAGAAGCATTATTTGAGACAAGGGCATTCTAATAAAATAGGCACAGACATGTAGCGGAACTAACTTTACCCTGTGCTGACGTAACTTCCGATTTTTGTGCAAAAGGCTAATTATGCAGAGAAAGCTCCACCAATCCGAAAACCAAAACAAAGCAACCCTGCTGAAAAAAAAAAACAGCTAAAACCAGCCTAGGCTGGTTGGCTGGTTTTAGCTGGTCAACCAGCCTGGTTTTACCTGGTCATAGCTGGTCAGCAGGCTGGTTTAGAGGGGTTTTGGCCACTTTCCCAGCCTTGTCTTAACTGGTCAGGCTGGGAAACCACCAGCTAAAACCAGCCTGACCAGGCTGGGTGACCAGCTAAAACCAGCTACTTCCAGCTTAAACCAGCTGAGACCAGTTAACCAGCCTAGGCTGGTATTAACTGTTTTTTTCAGCAGGGAAATCACAACAAAAAAGCTCCTTACTACACTCTCAAATGAAATGTTTGTGTATATATGCATATTTTGAAACAAACGTATAATAATTCTCTTTATAATATTTGTTTTAATCAACAATTGTATTTCTATGTATCATTTAAAGTTTAATTATGTCCTTCGTAACGCTTCATGGCATCCCCTTATTAACGTAAGGTACACGGTCTCCTCTTGTGTCCAATTTTTTGCTTGAAAACAGTTTGTAATGTTGTAATTTACCTCATCGCTGGACTGGGTGATTTGGTTCATGGCTTTAAGAAAGCAATATTTCGGGTTGGGCACTGTTGCACTCTGATGGAAGTTTTCACCAAGTTACCATGGCAACAGTTCAATTCCAGCAAAATACAATCAATGCATTTATAAATAATTTACATCAGTAAGTGTAGTAACTGCTGTACGACTACCACACTACGGGAACCTGTACATATTTTTAAATAAATGTTTTAATTAATTCTGTCATTAATAATAATTAACAATACTAAAGGAGTAATTAACATGTCTTCATTAATGCTAAGAACACGTGTAATGTTAAACCGAAAGTGACACAATACAATACATGAACATGATATTGTATTTATCCTGAATAAACACAGAAAGAGTGCTGAATGACCTCTACATCCCATATACGTTGACAGTGACGTGATAGTACCGGCAGGCGCCGGGGCCCACGGCTCAGTACACCGGACTGCTCAGCGCCGTGAACTCTCTGGACCTTCAGCGCAAACACATCCTTTATATTTAAGGAAGACAGCTGACAACTTTTGACGCTTGACAGCCAAGGGAGCGTTCTAATTTTACGCGCCGCTCGCTCCAGGGTAAACGGGGTGTGAAAGCCATTACAGAAGTGGAAAAATATGTGTGCTCACCATTTCGATTATCTTGGTTTTCTTTCCTGCTCTCTGTTTTTTGGTGAAAATGTACTGAGCGAACACGACTCCGCCAAACAACGCGCACATAGTGGCGCTTGCCATCGCGCCGACTTTAACCACTGCGTTTCTATCCATGTCCGCTCTCCGGTTAAAAAATAAACCTTGTCGCGCATACACTACGTTTACAGGGTGTGTCAGAACGGTACACAACCACCCTACACTCTATCTGTTTTTGCACTATGTAGTATGTATCATGTCCGCGTTATTAGAGCTGGGTGCATGGATAGAATACCCGGATGATGCCCTACAGTTGTCCAAATGCGAAGTATGCAACCAGAGAAGACTACATAGAAGCCTATATACCACAATGCAATGCGGTCGACTGGACACCGTTGCCTCAAGGGGGCGCTCTTTCTTCAATTTTGTCTGCACGATAGTATTTTTTTACTGCATGCTTCTTATTATAGAAATATTGGTACCTGACTAAATTAACATTCACCAAATAATGGAGAAAACATGATCAAATAAAAATAACTTTATTTTAGCCTCATAATTCTGAGACATATATAGCTGTTACATTATAATTCTATAAGCAGAACAAAAATGTTTTTTGGATTAATAATGTAAAATTTTGTTATAAAAAACTGCAATAGGCCTACATCCAGTTCTTCCAGTTAAGGTTACAAAACCACTTTTTTATGTTTCAACCTTATGTTCACCTGCCTTCCAATAGGCTACTTTCCCCCCACATCAATACACAATCCATACACCATAATAACAAAGCACAAAACAGATTTGTAACAACTTTGTGAATTTATTGTAAAGAAAAAACAGAAAGGATTTCATTGCATAAGCGTTCATACCCTTTTATTTGACACTTGAAATTTAGCTCAGGAGCACTCATATTGTTTGTAAATATTACTACACTTAACTCATCCAAGTGCATACACACAGCAGTAAGAAGTGAGGCAGCCATTGCTCATGTGCCTGGAGAGCAATTGGGGGTTCAGTGCCTTGCTCAAGGGCACCTCAGTCATGGTATTGAAGGTGGAAAGAGCGCTGTTCATTCACAATCTCCACCTTCAATTGCGGGAATTGAACCGGCGACCTTCAGGTTACAAGCCCGACTCTCTAACCATTGGGTCTAACAGCTGAAAATGCATATCAGGGCAAAAACCAAGCCCTGAGGTCAAAATAACTGCCTATAGAGCCCATAAACAGGCTTGCTTCAAAGCAAAGATCTGGGGCAGAGTTCAGAAAAAAATTCTGCTAATGACTATTTGCTTTAAAAGACTTTTCTCATGTTCAGAAAAGTTCTTTGATCGTACTCTCTTTTCAACTTCCATTGCCATTTGCTTCTCAGTTGCATACAATTTTAACCTTTTCTTGGTTCATTCCATGTTTTATAGGCAACCTCAATCTAGCTAATCCTGATTTGCACAGGTGGTATTAAATTAATCGAGTGTATTTTAGTTGAGGACTCCATAGTCCAGGTGTTAGTAATCTGTAGCTACTTAATCTGTGTTTCAGAAAGCCAAGTTTTAAAACATGATTAACTATTCTAGATTAAGGCCTACTCCGGTCTTAATTTAATCTTGGTCCGGGAAACCACCCCATAATGTGGTTAAAATATGAGGATTTTTATTTTTCTTCAGTCCTGGCGTCCATTTGTAGTGGATATGAGAAAAATCGAATAAAAATGAGTTGGCACAAATCTTTTTTTTTTTTTTTTAGACTCATTTATATGTTGGAGAAGAGCAAATCTCAAGCGGACAGTGAAAAAAAATCAGGTCTGAAGTTCTGAATAATCTAATCAGCAGCCAATATGCATACGAATAAGCAACTAGTTAAAGTTAATAGTGTACCCAAACCTAAAATGTTACTAAAACGTCTCTATTTTAAGTTTTTGTTTTAAGTTAAATAAAACGTAATTCATCTACCTCAATGATAGGCTACAAGCAGGTTATCTAATTTTCCAACGTGCAACCTATTTAATAAAGATAATAAAAGCATCTAAATATAAAGTATTAGGTTTTACAGAGATTTGTTCATTTCATGGCAAATATTTTTGCAGGTTACGATTACTCTCATTTGACAACAGGTGTCGTAGTATACTCTGCAAAGTCAATAATCTTCCAAACAATGGTTTCATTCGCCTCCAGGCTTTAGAGTCCCTTTCACAAGTGAGTAAATACAAAAGAACGGATTTTATTATTTGGTTCATAGTGCAAGCCATGGGAGTGGATCATCTTACGTTTGTAGGAAGAAAACGTGCGTTGGTTTGCTTAAGACACTCCCATTACGGAAGAGGGAGGAGATTAAAATCCACACATTTAAGCATCAACTTGTCCGGTTTTGGGCTATCTCCAGAAGAAATTGCTCTTTTACAATGAATTTCCAGGGATACGGTGCACAGGCTCCAGGCGGGGTAGGATTTATCATTTTTTTGTTAATTATATCGATTAACTGATGTACAAGAACATTTTATACAGAACGTTTGGTAAAGCCTGATGTCTAACCTTTAAAGTGTGACCAGAAACTGTGTAATGTTGCCACTGGGTAAACTGTATTAGGCAATAGCTATAATCTTTATTTTACATTGGGCGCTCTAAAATGAAAGTAGCCTATGTTCTATGGCGTTTAAAGCTGCCCTGAAGGGTTAACTTATAGAATAGATATGGAATTTGATTGTTGCTGGTCTTCCTACCCCTCGCTAAACACACCTGGTTTTAGTCATTAGATTAGTACAGTGACCCTTGACCAGAACTGGGTGTGTCTGATGTGTGAGAGACGACTGTAGGTCAGTGGTTTTCATCCTAGTCCTGACCCACAGCATTGCGCATTTTATTTTTCTCTTATCTGACACACTCAGTCAAATTCCTGGAGTTCTCTTTTAATGAAGCTTGTGATCTGCATTTATTGTGTTAAATAAGAAATGCATACAAAATTTGCAGTGCTGTGTTCCTAGGATTGTAAACCATTGTGGTATGTCACTGTGTGGACCTTCCTACAAGTACTTAACTTCAAAATAAAAGTGCCAGCTTAAGAACTAATTAGTAATAATTGGTTGGTGTAAAACCAGTCAGGAAAGCACACACTAGCAAATGTTCAATGAAAAATCCAATTTGTATTTAGATAATTCAGTTGTGTTTATCAGTTCCTCCTATTTGATTTTGTTTCACTTGCATGGTTTTTCTTAGTTAAGTTGAATTGTTAAATTATAAGGGTATGAGGTCTATTATCATTCTAAAACACAGTAGTAATATTTAATTCATTGCTTCATCAAGTGTATAACTTTTTGGATTTTAGCCTAAGATTTTCAACCGCTTTGGCAAAATCACATTTGCCACATTTCCTGTTTGCACGGTTCACTGTTCTATACAGTTCTGCTTTAGAAATAATGAAGAAGTATATTATAATTTTTTTTTTCAAATATATTTTTATGAATACTTTGTGTAGACATGTAAACAAGTATAGATGTACTGTGTACTATGCACTTTACAATATTATTTGCATGATGCAAATTTAAAGCTTGTTTTCAGTCTTCAAGGAATTGTTTACCCAAAAATGAAAATTCTGTCATTATTTTATTACACTGAAAAGTTCCAATTCCAAACTTGACTTTTTTTATATTTCTTTGATATTTTTTTTTAGATTTTTGGTAACCAAACAGTTGTGGCTGTTGACTTCCATAGTATTTTTCCCCATACTTTAAGGTTATTGAGTTCAGCCATGTTCACGGTTATTTAAATGGTACTCTATAAATAAAAATCCTGTTAAATTTATGGTTAAAAAAACAGCAGCTATGGTTGCAAGAAATTCACTATTAAAAAAGTGTGGTAACAGTGATTGATATTACAGGATGCATGTTGGTGCCTGTATATTTAATATTTAAAAACCGTATATTTTATTAAGTGATATAATGTGACCATACCAATTTACTTTAACTACCAAAATCAGCTTTTTTTACTTTATATACTGATAATAATACAGGTAGTAAGATAGTTTCATCATAAGTGGCCTGTCTGTATGACATTGCTGATTCTTAAATCTATAAATGCACAGTACAAAGGGTCAAAATGCCATCAGGGTAGCACAACATTAAACAACTGAGAGAATGTCTGTTTGCAGTTTCAATTTAAATTACACAGTAATTTATTGTTGTAACTTGTTAAAAACCATGCATTTGACAGTGCAAATTGCCTGGATTGGGAGCACCGGGAGAAGTTTCCAGGCCACCCGAATTTATTTGAATATATGTGGGAATATTAGCAGAAATCATACCATGTGTTATACTCACAAGGAGAGTATGCTTGGAAATAATATTTTATGTCTTTGACTGCAATAGCAATAAACTTTGTGCTTTTGGTACTTTTAATATAAAGTCAGAAATATGCATTTAAAATTTACAGCATTTTTTTCTGGGGAAAATTTAAACATCTATTGATGAATCATTACTTGAGCATGTCAAAAAATAAACTCTCTGTAATGAGAATGTGCCTCTCTCTATTACCACCATTTTTAATGGCACTAAAATCAGCTTCTTCCTTCTTTCTTCTGTAGTATCCTGGTGGATTCCCTGGACAGCAGCAGGACCCTCTGTATGGATACTTCGCTGCAGTCGCTGGTCAGGTAAGAGGATGTTTTATTTTATAACTCTAACCCCCCGGTTTCACAGACAAGGCTTAAGCCTAGTCCTAGACTAAATGTAAGTCTGAGCTGTTTCAACTAAAAGAACATTGTTCTGACTGCACATCAGTAATGTTTTTTTTTTCTAAGGCATGTTTATAAAAATTACTTAAATGTCTTAATTGAACTATGGTCTAAAGCGTTTTCCAAAAGTTTTCATCCACACTGAAACGCAGGAAAACATTCAATTCGCCTTACTGCGTGGGTAAAAACTTACAGATGGAACAGACACAATACGTTCTTACGCAATTCTTCTTGTAGGATCATTTTATTTACTGAAATATCTCATCATTCACTGACGCGTCCATTTAGCGCTCATTCATATTTAATCTAAAAGCAGCTGCCCTCGTGTTTTGCTGCAGGAGTCAGGACAGCAACTGTCAGTACATTTTCTGTCATCATTTTAGTAATATGAAGAATGTCCAAGGTAAATCTCTTTAGCAGCAGTGTGACAGTGAGTAGCACATAACAGGCACAATTACCGCTATATCTATTGGTACAATATGTGTCACATGACTAAATATGCGTCATCTTTTTCAAAGGCCTCACTACGAAGTCTACACTACAACGTGAAAACGCCCTGTCTATAAAACCAGACCTAAAAGTTAACTGAGATTGCATAGATTAGTCTATACACATCAGTCTTTCTCATAGAATGGTTAAATTCATTACATGCTACTTGTTTTATTTTGCTGAAAAACTTTCAATGTGTATTCTGTAATATGAATATTATAGAGTTACTGATGTTAAATATGTAAATATAGGTGTATGTTTTTGTTTAGGATGGCCAGATATCTGCAGATGAACTTCAAGCTTGTTTGACTCAGGCCAACTTCTCTGGTGGCTATAGACGTAAGAATGTTCAGATACAGAATGTAAAGAATTTCCCATAATTGTAAACTGAAAAATATTTGCAGATTTGTAACAATCATTCTTTGTCTTGCAGCTTTCAACATTGAGACATGTAGACTGATGATTGGCATGCTTGATGTATCCTTCTCACTCACACTGAAGACCTTTTAGGCAAATTACAATTTTCGAAACAAAATGTATTAGATCTTACCTTTATGCCAACTCTGGTTGTAAGTGAATTGTGGTCATTTCTTGAACTTTTTTCCATAACTTAGCTATTCCTCAGAGAGACATGTCTTGCTCGATGGGCTTCAATGAGTTTAAGGAGTTGTGGGCGGTGCTCAGTGGCTGGAAGCAGCACTTCATGAGCATTGACAAGGACATGAGTGGCACAGTCGACCCACAGGAAATGGGCCAGGCCGTTTCCTCTATGGGTAAAACTTCAGAATCAGTATCTGTTCAGTGCTTATCAGAGAGGTTGGTTTAGGGACCAGTTCTCACCATTAACTAACTGTTAAGACTTTTACAGCAATAAACTCCTAATTTGCCGCTTATTATTAGTTAGTAAGGTAGTTTAAAATTTAGGATTAAGGAATCTACACTGACCGAAACTATAAACGCAACACTTTTGTTTTTGCCCCCATTTTTCATGAGCTGAACTCAAAGATCTAAGACTTTTTCTATGTACACAAAAGGCTTATTTCTGTCAAATACTGTTCACAAATCTGTCTAAATCTGTGTTAGTGAGCACTTCTCCTTTGCCGAGACAATCCAATCTCACAGGTGTGGCATATCAAGATGCTGATTAGACAGCATAATTATTGCACAGGTGTGCCTTAGGCTGGCCACAATAAAAGGCTACTATAAAATGTGCAGTTTTACTGTATTGGGGGTCCGAAAACCAGTCAGTATCTGGTGTGACCACTATTTGCCTCACACAGTGCAACACATCTCCTTTGCATAGTTCAGGGGTCACCACACTCAGTCCTGGAGGGCCGGTGTCCCTACAGAGTTTAGCTCCAACCCTAATCAAACACACCTGAACCAGCTAATCAAGGTCTTAATACAGAGGTCTCAAACTCAATTCCTGGAGGGCTGCAGCTCTGCAGAGTTTAGCTCCAACCAACTCCAACTCACACCTGCTTGGAAATTTCTAGTAATCCTGAAGACCTTGATTAGCTGGATCAGGTGTGTTTGATTAGGGTTGGAGCTAAACTGTGCAGAGTTGTGGGTTGTGGCCCTCCAGGAATTGAGTTTGAGACCAGTGTCTTAATAGGTATACTTGAAACTTCCAGGCAGCTGTGTTGAGGCAAGTTGGAGCTAAACTCTGCAGGATACTGGCCCTCCAGGATCAAGTTTGGTGACCCTTGGCATAGTTGATCAGGTTGTTGATTGTGGCCTGTGGAATGTTGGTCCACTCCTCTTCAATGGCTGTGCGAAGTTGCAGGATTTTGGCAGGAACTGGAACATGCTGTTGTATACACCAACCCAGAGCATCCCAAACATGCTTAATGGGTGACATGTCCGGTGAGTATCATGGCCATGCAAGAACTTGGATGTTTTCAGCTTCCAGGAATTGTGTACAGATCCTTGCAACATGGGGCCGTGCATTATCATGCTGCAACATGAGGTGATGGTCGTGGACGAATGGCACAACATTGGGCCTCAGGATCTTGTCATGGTATCTTTGTGCATTCAAAATGCCATCAATAAAATGCACCCATGTTCGTTGTCCATAACATACGCCTGCCCATACCATAACCCCACCTCCAAACCGCTCACACACACAAAGCCATACATGCTGTCTGCCTTCTGCCCTGTACAGTGAAAACCGGGATTCAACCGTGGAGAGAACAGCTCTCCAAAGTTCCAGACACCATCGAATGTGAGCATTTGCTCACTCAAGTTGGTTACAATGACAAACTGCAGTCAGGTCGAGACTCCAATGAGGACGACGAGCATGCAAAAGAGCTTCCCTGAGAGGGTTTCTGACAGTTTGTGCAGAAATTCTTTGGTTATGCAAACCGATTGTTGCAGCAGCTGTCCAGGTGGCTGGTCACAGACGATCTTGAAGGTGAAGATGCTGGATGTGGAGGTCCTTGGTTGGTGTAGTTGCGCATGGTCTGCGGTTGTGAGGCCGGTTGGATGTACTGCCAAATTCTCTGAAACGCCAATTGGACACTCCCTCAAAACTTGCAACATCTGTGGCATTGTGCTGTGTGATAAAACTGCATATTTTAGGGTGGCCTTTTATTGTGGCCTAAGGCACACCTGTGAAATAATCATGCTGTCTAATCAGCGTCTTGATATGCCACACCTGTGAGGTGGATGGATTATCTCGGCAAAGGAGTAGTGCTCACTAACACAGATTTAGAAAGATTTGTGAACAATATTTGACAGAAATAGGCCTTTTGTGTACAGTCGTGGCCAAAAGTTTTGAGAATTACATAAATATTGGAAATTGGAAAAGTTGCTGCTTAAGTTTTTATAATAGCAATTTGCATATACTCCAGAATGTTATGAAGAGTGATCGGATGAATTGCATAGTCCTTCTTTGCCATGAAAATTAACTTAATCCCGAAAAAAACTTTCCACTGCATTGTTAAGAAGGCTTCAGGGCGTCCAAGAAAGTCCAGCAAGCGCCAGGATCATCTCCTAAAGAGGATTCAGCTGCGGGATCGGAGTGCCACCAGTGCAGAGCTTGCTCAGGAATGGCAGTAGGCAGGTGTGAGCGCATCTGCACGCACAGCGAAGACTTTTGGAAGATGGCCTGGTGTCAAGAAGGGCAGCAAAGAAGCCACTTCTCTCCAAAAAAAACATCAGGGACAGATTGATCTTCTGCAAAAAAGTATGGCGAATGGACTGCTGAGGACTGGGGCAAAGTCATATTCTCCGATGAAGCCTCTTTCCGATTGTTTGGGTCATCTAGAAAAAGGCATGTCCGGAGAAGAAAAGGTGAGCGCTACCATCAGTCCTGTGTCATGCCAACAGTAAAGCATCCTGAGACCATTCATGTGTGGGGTTGCTTCTCATCCAAGGGAGTGGGCTCACTCACAATTTTGCCCAAAAACACAGCCATGAATTAAAGAATGGTACCAAAACACCCACCAACAGCAACTTCTTCCAACAATCCAACAACAGTTTGGTGAAGAACAATGCATTTTCCAGCGCGATGGAGCACCGTGCCATAAGGCAAAAGTGGCTTTTGACCTAAGTGGCTCGGGGACCAAAACATTGAAATTTTGGGTCCATGGCCTGGAAACTCCCCAGATCTTAATCCCATTGAGAACTTGTGGTCAATCCTCAAGAGGCGGGTGGACAAACAAAAACCCACTAATTCTGACAAACTCCAAGAAGTGATTATGAAAGAATGGGTTGCTATCAGTCAGGATTTGGCCCAGAAGTTGATTGAGAGCATGCCCAGTTGAATTGCAGAGGTCCTGAAAAAGAAGGGCCAACACTGCAAATACTGACTCTTTGCATAAATGTCATGTAATTGTCGATAAAAGCCTTTGAAACGTATGAAGTGCTTGTAATTATATTTCAGTACATCACAGAAACAACTGAAACAAAGATCTAAAAGCAGTTGAGCAGCAAACTTTGTGAAAACTAATATTTGTGTCATTCTCTCAACTTTTGGCCATGACTGTACATAGAAAAAGTCTCTTTAAGTCTAGATCTTTAAGTTCAGCTCATGAAAAATGGGGGCAAAAACAAAAGTGTTGAATAAGAACTAATAAACGGACAATATATTTAAATGCATGTTAATAGTGAGACTTGGTACCTAAACTAAAGTGTTACCAATAACTCAACAGTTCATGTTGACTTGAATCTGTATTCTTTGAGCTGAACAGAGAGCTATTGAAAAGCTGTGACTGTGCACCCAAGACTTCCTGAGGAAAGAAACGCTCATCAGTGCTTATTCTGTTCTGAATGATCATGTAGAGAATCTATGGTATCTGTATTTTTGTAAAGACTTTAGATGAGGAGTAGGTTACAATGTCTGAATACATCATCCCAATATTTATTATTCTGCTAGATCCAAGGCCTTCATTTAGCAGTGCTGTGGATGAATGAATAAAACGACAGAATGGGCTTTTTATTTGTGCTCCCTGATGAGAATGCTAAACAGGAAGAAAAACAGTATGGATGCAATTTGATTTCCATCTGGCTAATTAGTGGCAAAGGGTTTAAATGGATGTGAATAAACTGTATTAATGTATTTTTGAAGGTCATGGTGTGTCATGTTTGCAGGGTACAGGCTGAGTCCTCAGGCCATGAACGGCATAATTAAGCGTTTCAGCTCTAATGGGAAGATCTCATTTGATGATTACGTAGCTTGCTGTGTCAAACTGAGGAGCTTGACTGGTAAGTATGAAAAAAATCTTAATGATTTTTTTTTGCCTCCTTAAAATCGGATTGTGAATGCAGATTTCCATTTAGATGAATTATTATGCTGAATTATGGCTGTACCACAAACTGTGGGAGTTATTTCTAGGTTACTACTCTGAATATTTTCTTAAATAATGGAAATAAAAATGTTTTTTTAGTTTGAGAACTACTACAATATACTTACAATGTATGTGCAACAGGCTTTTTTACAATAGCTTTTTAGTGCCATGTTAAAAATGAAAAAAAAAAAAAAAATTACAAGAAAGAAGTCAATGTTTTGAGAATAAAAAAAAAAAAAGCTGAAATGTTTCGAGAATTAAAACATAGCAAATTATTATTTTGAGAGTATCGCCTGCACATGCAAATGGCCCAGATTGGGAGCACCGGGAGAAGTATCCAGAATTTATTTGAATATATGTGGGATCATTAGCAGAAATTATACCATGTGTTCTACTCACAGGGACGATATGCTTGGAAATAATATTTTATGTCTTCGACTGCATTTATTAGGCATATTTGTATTGCACAAACCACCCAATAATAGTAATAAGCTTTGATACTTTTAATATAAAACAAAGGCTTTCGAAATCTGCCAGTTTTATAGCAAAATACAAATAACGTGTCTTGCAATAATGTTTTTCACGATCTTGTGGCAGGACAGATCGCTGTATTCATGTGAATCAGTCGTCTGTTCGATTACAATAAGACATTTGTTTCATTAAATTATACTGTTGTCTTTGTAAAATTCCACCACCTAGTCCACAAAAACATCTGTGGTGTCCAATCTTTCATTCCTCACATTTTTAATTAAAACAACAATAAAACGCTCTAAAGTTTGATGTGGACTCATTACATAAGTTATGTTATTGTTTTTTTTCTGAGGTATATAAGTGATTATTCCCAAGCTGTTTTATTCACAGTATAATACAGTGAATGATTGGAAATAATATTTAAGTTCTTCCATTCATTATTTGTAGCGCATCAGCCACACTGGAATAGCAATCATTTTGTGCTTTGTTGCTTTTAATATAACACAGCACAGCTTTCAAATTCTGTCAGTTTTTCCTCTTTATTTCAAGTTTATTTCAACATCAGAAGAAATGGAAAAAAAAAAAAAACAGTATAGACTAATTAAATGAATGTCTCATTGTAATCAGAATGATGACTGATTTACATACCGCTTAAACTGAGGCGAATACAGCGATCTGTCACGCTACATTAAAGAGTGTGAAAAACACATTATTGTAATAGACATATTGTTTGTATTTCAAAATAAAACTGACAGATTTTGAAAACTGAGACTTGAATATCTCCTGGTGCTCCCAATTTGGGCCATTTGCATGCACAAAATGCTAGAATATACTCTCAAAATATTATAACTCTAATCATTTTGACTCAAAATATTTTGACTTTATTATTATTTTGACGAAGCACTCAGACTTTTTCTTGTAATTGTCGAAATATATCAATTTTATTCGTGTAATTTCAATTTTTATTCTTGTCTTAATCTTATAATCTTAGATTTTTTTTTTTTTTTTTTTTTTTTGTAACATTTCACTAAAATGCAGTTGTAAGCTTTAGTAATCAGGGACAAAAATATTTATTTAAATTAAATTTTATTTTATTTCACACAATTTAGAAAGTTACTTTCCTCACTACACTTCCAATCAACAACACCTCTCTGGAATGTTGTTTGGAATATGTTATTTTTTTTCTTCAGGGCTGTCAATGCATATGATTTTTAATCTTCCAGATTACCATAATGATAATTTGACTTTTGCCAGCATCATTCAAATGAAGTGATTGATTGATTAATTAAATTGATTAAACTAATAAAATAAACTAATAAAGTGAAAAATATTAATGTTTTTACTGCAAAACTGTCTCATGATCAGATGTATTCAGAAAGCGGGACCAGGCACAACAGGGAGTGGCGACATTTCAATATGATGATGTAAGTCAAAACATTACAGAACATACCAAAGAAAAACTTAGGGCAAGAGAATGTATTTTTTTTAATATAATGTCAGTACAATGTAATCTGTAAATCAACATGTAATAGTTAAAGTAAATCAAAAGACTACATTATTTAAAAAAAAAATAAAAATCATCAGAATCATTGGACAAATGCTAATAGTGGACCTCAGTTACAGTGGTAACTCACAGGATTGGGGAACAATGAAAGAGCGTTTTGATGTGATATTATAATCATGGTAAAGTTGTATACTAATAATCTGCTGTTGGTAAGAGTAAAACATTGCAAAACCACTAAAAATCAGCTGATGTGCAAGATCAGGTGTGCAAAATGGATTGCAGGTTTGCTGGTAGGTGTGAGGGACAAAGCATATCACAAAAAGGATGTGGTCAGTGTTTGCTGTGAAAACGTGCTTCACACAGACCATAGTCAAAAAACCCCAGTGCACTCATTATTGAGAAAGTTTAACACATCCTGTTCATCCAGATATAAAACTGAATTTATGGTTTTCAAATGTAGTTACATTGCAAGCCTCTAATATGTGAATTTACAAAGTATATAGTGTTAATTTCAATTATACACCCATACCAACCCAGCTCCAGTTAATTGTTTAGATGGTCTTTAAGTAGTCATGTTCCCAAATTGTGATGCTTTGCAAAATTACTTAGTGGAGAGTTTTATTTAATACATTTATTTAAATATATTACTATTTATTAAACATTAGTGTCTTTATTGCTATTTGACAGTGTTTTTTGAACATTATAAAAACTGATTACTTGTCATTAGTAGATGTAGATGTGTGAAATGATTGCATTTAAAAGTCTTACTAGTATAGATTATTTAATTTTCTTTTTTTGTCTCTCTTTTCACAGTTCATTCAATGCACCATGAGCATCTGAGAGAAGCCTTTGGGTTCGTGAAACTTGCATTTTTAAACAATTTACTTACATGTGCTTTCACTTCATACTTTGACAATATTGAAGTACTTACACAAGCAATGCCTCTACACCAATCTGACCACTCAAAATGTAACATATATCCAAAATGTAACATATATTAACATATATATATATCAAGTCATTGTATCAAAGCAGCTATACAGAAATTCATGATATTAATGTTTATAGTTTCCTAATGCCTTACAGTCGCATTTAGCAGATTATAGTGACAATATATTACAGTATAGCATCATAACCAGCATCTTGTCAGTGCATTTATATTCCCCCTCATACATTTGTTTTTAAACTTGCATGGCCAGTAATGAATACTTTGTCAATATAAAGAGGGCTAAACTTCAGATCTATATGTGAGTGCTCTTAACTGGAAGTAAAATGCTTTATGTATCACCAAAGAATTAATGATACTTGTGTCTGCTCTACTTTTTGACTCTATGCATTGGCTGTTTGAAATGTTTATGAAATCTATTTGAGCATATTTTTATTTACATTGACTTTATTATTTTTAAATAACACCATTTAAGACATTCCCTTTTTGACTTAATAAATGACAACAGAACACTTATCTTTCACCATCTTGTGTAACAAATTCTTTACTCAGACTGGCGAAGATATGAATGTACGTTTTTTCCCCCCCGTGTCTTAGAGTTGGTTATGTACATTTACTGAATGCACTTTTAGAGAACTGTTCACATAGTTCTTTTCCACTGAAGGATCTAAGGATTCTTTGTAGCAACCTGTGTTTTACTTCGAGAGAGCAAATTCATTCATTTGTAATCATTTATCATTGAATTGTTTTATTATTCCTTTAATCATTTATAATGATCATTATAGCCATTTACAGTATCTCACAAAAGTGAGTACACCCTTCACATTTCAGCAACCATTTTAGTATATATTTATGGATATATTTTAGAGTAGTCAATGTGAAGCTTGTATAGATTTACTGTCCCCTGAAAATAACTCAACATACAGCCATTATCGCCCTAAGTGATAACAGCAGTATATTGTTTAACCATGCAAAGCCACATGTCCTTTTCATCATGTTTATTTTTTTTTTTGTCTGCTTGACAGGACCCTACAAAGTTGTGTATCTTGTATTAGAGCAGTTAAAATTTGGTGCTTAAAGTACAATTCTCTCATACTGACCACTGGATGTTCAACATGGCATCTCATGGCAAAGATCTCTCTCAGGATTTGAGAATTAGAATTGTTGCTCTCCACAAAGATGGCCAAGGCTATTAGAGGTTCAGTAACACCCTGAAACGGAGTTACACTACAGTGATCAGGGTCATACAGAGGTTTTCCAAGATCCTCATTCTGTGTGTCAGGTGCAGAACCTGGCTTCAAAAAACGGATGCATGAGTGCTGCCAGCATTGCTTTAAAGGTTGCAGAAGTGGAAGGTCACCTTGTCAGTGCTCAGACCATACGCCGCACACTGCAACAAGTTGGTTTGCATAGGCGTCGTCCCAGAAGGAAACCTCTTCTCAAGCTGGCTCACAAGAAAGCCCACAAACAGTTTGCTGAAGACAACCTGTCCAAGAGCATGAATTACTGGAACCATGTCCTGTGGTCTGATGAGACTATAAGATAAACTTGTTTGGCTCAGATGGTGTCCAGCATGTGTGGCGATGCCCTGGTGAGGAGTACCAAGAAAATTGTGTCTTGCTTACAGTCAAGCATGGTGGTGGTAGCATCATGGTCTGTGGCTGCATGGTGAGTGCTGCTGGTACTGGAGAGCTGCAGTTCATTGAGTGAATCTGCTTTTATATATAGACTTTCAAACATGCGTATAACTAGTGTTGAAGACATACTTGCTCTGGAGTGTTCATGGACCCACTGTGACCATTCCAATATGGTGAACGGCAGCTTATGTATAGTGACCCACAGAAACAGACACTAATAGGGCATCTAGTTATACATATCTACGGGAGCCGTGTTCTTGTGGATTTATAAAATTATGGATGAACCTCTGATGTCACTTGAACTATTTTAACAATGTCCTTACTACCTTTCTGGGCCTTGAACATGTCAGTTGCATTGCTGTCTATGCAGGGTCAAAAAAAAAACAACTAAAATTTCATGAAAAATATCTTCATTTGTGTTCTGAAGATGAACAAAGGTCTTACAGTAATGGAACGGCATGAGGGTGATTAAGTAATAAGAGCATTTGAACTAAACCTTACTTTGCAGACTAGTTATTCTGTTACCAGACAAAACAGATATTTTCTGACAGGATCTGGTATCTGGATATGGATCGGATATTTCTGGCATGGAGGCATGATCTAACTAACATTAAACAGTTTGACCTTGGGACATCAGTTCCAAAATATAACGTTCCAAATTCCAAAATGTCATACATTTTGCAAAATCAACTGATTGTACTGTGAAGGTGTGCAATGTGGGTCATGGTTTGTGGTTTGCTAGTGGGAGTTTGAGGGATAAAACATTTCAAGAAAAGGATGTGGTCAGTGTATGCAGTGGAAAAATGATTGACACTTTGGTCACCGCTTTTTTCTTCCTGATAAAAAAATAGAAATCATTATTGAGAAATATGTACTGTATAACTACTTATTCATTTGGAACATATTTAAAACACACTGTCAATGGGTAAGGCAAGGCAAGGCAAGTTTATTTATATAGCACATTTCATACACAATGGTAATTCAAAGTGCTGTACATAAAAAGGAATTAAAATCACAATAGCATAAAAATTTAAAATAATAATCACAACAATAAAAACAAAATTAAGAACATTTAATTTAAGATGATTTAAAAAAAAAAAAGAAAAAAAGAAAATGATTTCAAATTAATTAATACAGTAAAATGATTATGCATAAAATAATGCAAACTGTTCGGACGTAGCACAGTGCTCATTCAATAAATGCACAACTGAACAGGTGAGTTTTGAGTCTGCATTTAAATGTGGCTAATGTATTAGCACATCTGATCTCTTCTGGAAGCTGGTTCCAACTGCGGGCGGCATAATAGCTAAAAGCGGATTCCCCTTGTTTTGTGTGAACCCTTGATATTACTAACTGACTCGATCCTAGTGATCTGAGTTGTCTGTTAGGTTTATATTCAGTGAGCATATCTGCAATGTATGTAGGTCCTAGGCCATTGAGTGCTTTATAAACAAGTAAAAGTACTTTAAAATCTATCCTAAACATAACTGGAAGCCAGTGTAAGGACCTAAGGACTGGTGTAATATGCTCTGATTTTTTGGTTCTAGTCAGAATCCTGGCAGCAGCGTTCTGTATGAGCTGCAGCTGTCTAATGGTCTTCTTGGGAAGGCCGGTGAGGAGACCATTACAATAGTCTACCCTGCTGCTGATAAAGGCATGAACAAGTTTCTCCAAATCTTGACGGGAAACAAAACATCTAATTCTTGCAATGTTTTTAAGATGATAGTATGCTGATTTAGTTACTGCTTTAACATGACTACTGAAACTGAGGTCTGACTCCAGAATCACACCCAGATTCTTGACTTGATTTTTTGTTTTTTGACCCCTAGTGTCAAGGTACGCATTTACCTTATGAACTTCATCTTTGTTTCCAAATGCAATGACTTCCGTTTTCTCCTTGTTTAACTGTAAAAAGTTTTGGCACATCCAACTGTTAATTTCATCAATGCATTGGCAGAGAGAGTCAATGGGGCTGTAGTCATTTGGCGATAAGGCTAGGTAGATCTGGGTATCATCTGCATAGCTGTGATATGCAATTTTGTTCTTTCTCATTATTTGACTTAGTGGGAGCATATACAGGCTGAACAACAGCGGCACTAAAATTGAGCCTTGTGGGACTCCGCATGTCATGGACGTCCACTTAGACTTATGTTCTCCTATACTCACATAATAGCCTCTCCCTTCTAAGTATGACCTGAACCATTTGAGAACCATCCCAGAAAGCCCGACCCAGTTTTCCAGTCTATCTAAAAGAATGTTATGATCGACAGTGTCGAACGCAGCACTGAGATCTAGTAATACCAGCACTGATATTTTGCCAGAGTCTGAATTTAGGCGAATATCATTTATTATCTTTATGAGCGCTGTCTCTGTGCTATGATGTTGTCTGAAGCCAGATTGGAAATGGTCCAGGTATCCATTTGAGTTTATGTAGTGATTCAGCTGATTGAAAACAACCTTTTCAATAATCTTTCCTATAAAAGGAAGATTTGATATTGGTCTATAGTTGCTCAATATGGTGTTATCAAGATTTTTCTTTTTCAGAAGGGGCTTAACGGCTGCAGTTTTCAGGGAGTTTGGAAAAGTCCCAGAAAGAAGTGAGGTGTTCACCACTTTTAAAAGATCTGCTTCTAAACAGCTAAGCACACTTTTGAAAAAAGATGTGGGAAGTGTGTCGAGGTGGCAGGTTGACGATTTGAGGTGCTTTACTGTTTCTTCCAAAATGTTGCAATCGATTTCTTCAAAAGTAGACATAATGACTTCTTTTTGAAATTGCGGTCGAATCTGTCTGACCTCTGCATAACTTGAGGATGTGCTAATTGTCTTTCTGATATTATTGATCTTCTCAGAAAAGAAGGAAGCAAACTCATCGCACTTGCTGTCAGAGAGCAGTTCACTAGGGATCTGACTAGGGGGGTTTGTTAGTCTCTCAACGGTAGCAAAAAGAGTGCGAGTGTTGTTTAAGTTGCTGTTTATAAGGTTTGAGAAGAATGTTTGTCTAGCTTTACCTAGTTCAACATTGAAAGCATGAAGGCTGTCTTTATAGATGCTATAGTGAATTTCAAGTTTTGTCTTCCGCCACATCCGCTCAGCTTTTCTGCATTGTCTTTTTATTATCTGTACTGCTGTTGATTTTCTCCACGGTGATTTCTGTCCAATTATCTTTCTGTTTTTTATAGGTGCAATGTCATCAATGACATTCTTAACTTTTGAGTTAAAGGAGTCCAGGAGAAAATCAACAGAGTCTGCAGAAATGCTTGGCATTGAAGATATAGCCTTCATAAATAGCACACTAGTGTTATCGTTAATGCATCTCTTCCTGACAGAGACAGATCTAGATTCAGTGGTAGCAGAGATCAATATATCAAAGAAAATACAGAAGTGATCAGATAGTGCTACATCCTTGATAACAGTGGATGAAATGTTTAGACCCTTACTGATGAGTAAATCAAGAGTGTGTCCACGATTGTGTGTAGGCCCATGCACATGCTGAATCAGGTCAAACGTGTTCAAAACTGTTATAATTTCTTTTGTAGTTTTGCTTTCTGCATTGTCTATGTGAACATTAAAATCCCCTGCAATAGCAAAACAGTCAAACTCTGAACAAATCATTGATAGCAGTTCTGTGAACTCTTCAACAAAGGCTGGAGAGTATTTTGGGGGCCTGTAAATAATGATAAACAGAATGCGAGCACCTTTCAGCAGAATCCCTAGATATTCAAAAGACAAGTACTGACCAAATGACACTTGTTTGCATTCATAGACATCTTTAAATAGGGCAGCTACGCCACCTCCCCTTTTGCCAGCTCTGCAGACATTCATGAAAATAAATCTGGGAGGGGCTACTTCATTGAGGACTGTTTGATAAGAGCTGTCTTCTAACCATGTTTCATTTAAAAACATAAAATCCAGGTTGTTTGTGGTTATAAAATCATTGATCAGAAGTGATTTATTTTTTAGTGAGCGAACATTTAAAAATGCTAGCTTGATGGCATCACTTTTTGTCTCTAGAGCAATCTTAGTTTGATGCCTAATAAGCCTCAGATTAGATGTGTGAACTGTACGATTTGAGAGGGCCTTAGACTTTCTATCACATATTAAAACAGAAATTTTTTAACTAATTAGCAGTACACATGCTTTTTTTTTGTAAAAGACCATTTTTGAAAAAGAAATGCATATATTTTATTTATTTCTTTACATTTTTACTAAACTGCAATAAATTTGTCATGTGGTGTGACAGCAAAAATTAGGGAAGAAAAACTGAATATTAATATATAATAACATGAGAGAGCTTTATCTTCATTGTTAGACACTTATTTCCATATAGTGTTATTTATATAATATTAAATTATAATTAGCATAATTTTCCCTCTTGACTTGAATTCAAGAGGAAACCTAAAATTGACTCCACTTAGATTTTGGAGAAGTTCACTTAGCTGTTTTCTTTCATTAGTATTGTCTGGTTTTATTGTGTGCACCACACTGAACATGGACCAGAGAAAGCATAGGGAAAAGTTGTCTGCATGTGAGATCAGAAAGAAAATCATTGGATTGGAGTTGAATTCTGCAGGAAAGGTAGGAACAGGTCTGGGCACCCCTGATCTATAGAGGAGATTGGGGAGTGTTGTAACATGGGGTTAGTTGTTATACTGTCAGTTTGACAAGTCAGAAAGGAGCTGTAGTGATATTCTCAATATCATATACTCCATTCACATTTTTTACAGGAGAAGTAGCATATGAATATGAGCAACATTGTAGATTTTATGACCCCAAAAACTGATTTTCAGGAAAGAAAGCTATTTTTATCATTAATATTTTTTTGCCTAGCAATCATTGTGTTGTAGATACAAATATTTGACTTACATAACCTAGCTGTATTATTTGCTATGTTTGCTATTATGACTGTTTGGGGTGGGGATAGTTGTAACCGTTCATTAAAAATGTTACTCCTTATGATGATTAAAATGAGTCCAATTATCCAATCACATCCTCTATTGAGGCAAAGTCACGTGAGGTTTTTGTTGTACATCAAAGCACATCAAAGGATTTATGTAAAATGTGTTTCCATCATAGTTTACGTGCATCTTCTTATTGGATAAAAACACTATCCGCCTCAAATGAGCACATACATTTTTTTTTTTTTTTTTGTGCACGTTTAGAACTCATGAGAATCTTGACATTTCCATCCAGCTTTTTGGAAACTTTTTTTTTTTTTTTGTGATATTCCAAAATTTTCATAAAAATAGGTAGATGGGAACAGCTATAGTGACTGAATACAGTACACACACACACACACCAACTGTTTTTGTGCTAAGTTTAATGTCGTAAAATGAATACAGTATAATGTTTTTGTCACTTTAAATGTTTCACTTTATTAAAAAAAGATAATTCTTTGTTCTTCAATCAAGTTTTTGCATAAATTGGAAGAGTGGGTCTTATTTCAGCAAATTACTTCACACTGTTACATCTATCCCCAGCCGGGTAGGTTGTAACAACGGATGTATTTGACATTAACTCACATCATCTGTGATTATGCAGTACATGTCCAAGTGAGTTTTATTTGTAGTAGACAAATGTGGCTACCATATACCAAAGTTTAAGAGATCTAGCACAACAACCTGAGTTACTGATGCTCAAACATAAAGTGTTACTTTTATCCCCGGTTTCCCCTATATTAGACCTGTGTGTAAAGAAAGCATTCCAATTCATTGTACCTCTGGTCCTTGTACCTCAAGGTCCTGCTGACTTTAGCTCCAACTCTTTCTTCGACAAGCAGATACCAAGAGACCTGTTTTCTAGTTTTGTCAGGTGACTTTTGACATATACTCTATAGTATGTTGATTAGTTAAGTGATAAGCACTTTCTGCACAAAGCAGTTGATACAGAGTCCTCTATTGTCTCCATGCCAGGTTTTTTTTTTTTTTTGTATTTTTATTTATTTATTTATTTATTTTTGGCTAACCTCGGAGGTTCATCTTAAAGCAGCTCAATAATAAATATGGGGAAAAAGTAACTGCCATTGCTTAATTGAATTTACTTTTGATTTACATCTAACATTTTTCTTACTTAGATTTTTGTCTTGTTTCCAGCCAAAATATCTAAACATTCTTAAATCAAGAAGGATTTTCTAGACTTTCTATTTTCTTATTTTCAGAAAAATTAAGATTATTTTCAGATTATTTAGCTTGTTATAAGCAAAAACTTCATTTTGACTTGTTTATTCTGAAAAGAAGACAATAATTTTACTCGTCTAGAAAATCCTTCTTGATTTAAGAATTTTTAGATATTTTGGCTGAAAACAAGACAAAAAATCTAAGTAAGAAAAGCATTTTTTTGCAGTGTTCTGCAGCAGTTTTCTTCTTCTGCTACAACAGATGTTATATCACCATCTACAGGGCATTGAAGGTACTAGATTTTGTGCATTTTGCCCTTTACTCACCCAAAACTTGTCAGCATTAATGAGGTGAGGACATGGCTGAGAACTTTCTGAGGATATTGGTTTACTTATGTCCTTTTTAATTACTTAACTGAGACTTCAGTGTTTGTAGAAGTTTAAGAGGCTGTTTGTGTCGACCTTCTTTTAGCCTATGTTTAAGCCTACATCCAGTATTATTCAAATACTTAAGTACTGTTAAAATCAAATACTCAAACACCTGGTTTCACAGACAGGGCTTAGATTAAATCAGAATTAGGCCATAGTTCAATTAAGATATTTAAGTATCTTTTATAAACGCCTTAGAAAAAAAAATAGGCTCCTTTTTTTTTTGAAATTCAGATTTTTTTTTATTTGCTTTATTTAATTCAGATTTAGTTAAACAAAATAGGAACAAATATTTAACACTAAAAATATATGGCAAACAGTACAAATGTAAACATAACAGTAAACACGCAAACATACATACAAACCATACACATCACTCAAAACTTTCTGCATTTTTACATTTTCAGTCATTCTGTATGAATTATAAGCTTGTTTCCTTATGGGGACCTAAAAAATGTTCCCATAAGGTTAGAATTGACTGGTATTGCTATACTTGTGGGGACATTTGGTCTCCATAATGTAGATAATACCAGTACACAAACACAGACAGCCTCTGAATATGCATTTTCTATGACTGAACTGTTACTGTATACATAGCGACCTAAAAAGGGTCTATCAACTGTACCCACTTTACCACCTTGAAATGCTATGGTATCCTTTTAACATGTTAGAAAATATGTCCAATAATAATAGACAGTTGACATATCAGAATATATATATTTTACATAATTTGCATAGCATTATGTTATTTTAACACTGTACAACTAACAGCATGTGACACAATAGGGTACCAATCCGGGTACAGTTAAATATGGTACCCATTTGAATATGTCCCTTTTTGACTGCTCAGGGTTATGTTTTGTGCTAGATATGAGCTCATTTTAGGTGTAGTCTTGTAAGGCTGACTAATGTTGTTTGATCATTTGTGACCCTGGACCACAAAACCAGTCATAAGGTTAAATTTTACAAAACTGAGATGTATACATCATATGAAAGCTCAATAAATACGTTTTCTATTGATATGTGGTTTGTTAGGATAGGACAATGTTTGGCCGAGATACATCTATTTGAAAATCAGGAATCTGAGGGTGCAAAAAATCAAAATACTGAGAAAATCACCTTTAAAGTTGTTCAAATTAAGTTCTTAACAATGCATATTACTAATCAAAAATTACATTTTGATATATTTACAGTAGGAATTTCACAAAAAAATCTTCATGGAACATGATCTTTACTTAATTTCCTAATGATTTTTGGCATAAAAGAAAAATCAATCATTTTGACCCATACAGTGTATTTTTGGCTATTGCTACAAATATACCCCAGCGATTTAAGACTGGTTTTGTGGTCCAGGGTCACATTTGATTGTTGTCATCTATTGCAGAAGATGTGTGATCAAGGCAGAGAGACTATCCTTTTTCTTTAATGCGGAAGTAAGCTTAAGGGTGAGACTTCTGGTTAATTAGCCACGACTAACAGGAAAAAAATGTTTTGAGATTTTTAGTATTTTTGTATTGTGATTACAATGTAATTCTCATTACATTGTTAAGAGTAGAACAAAATTGAAAAAATATTTTTTGTAATTATATTTTATTCATATGTAATGCTATGTCCTCTGTAGAGGACACCGGGACTTGGAGCAACATATAATGAACAAAAAAGTAATTGTCAAGATTTTCATAATAATATTTAATATTTCATAGCAATATTGAAATCTAATTTTTTTCTCAAAACATGCACCAAGTCCTGGTGTCCTCTACATTGGACATGCATGAAATTAATGTCCTGTTTCGTAACAGAAAGTTATATTTTAATTTGAAACCCCATTTCATGAGATGTTGTTTTATGAGAAACAATGTGAAATTATTCAGATTTAATTGATCATTACAAAATATTATATTTCCTTAAGGGTGTTAAATTTGATCGCTAAATTAATCTAAGCCATTTTTAAAGACCAAGGAGAGGGAGTGATCATGGTGAAACTTCCAAACATTTGCTATCTCTGAAAAGCCCTGAATGTGCTCTGTACAGGACATCCAGACTTGAAACTGTGACATGTAAGGTCTCTAGAAATAACTAGAAGAATAACAACATGCAGTAAACGGTACAACTGTTTGCACTACAAACCAGTGTGTTCATAGTAATGATAATATATTAATATAATATGGTAAGAGACACCAATTTGCAATATCAAGCAGCAAAATGAAACCCATACCCATAAAATTGACAAATTCCCACTCTTATGGGAATAAAAGGGTGAATAACTTTATTTTCTTTCTCTCTACTGGTCCTATCCTTATAATGAATGCCATGCTTGTCATATGATATGCCATTTTATCTACAGTATGCTTGTGCATGTACATTTTCAAGTAATGAGGCATTGTGTTTCCCTACTATGCATGATTTCCCCCCCCCCCCCTAAACCACTTACTGATTTCTTTCAAGAAAAAAATTAGATTTCATGGATTCAGTTAAGAGTTCAGTAATATCATGGATGGATCAACATTGCAACAAACAATAACTCTGTCTATCAGAATTTGCTAACAACACTATACCAGGGTTAAGGTAAGGGCTTATTAGAGTTAGAGGTTAGAGGTTAGTATTTGTTTCAGTGTTTTATAGGCAGTCAGCACTGTGATTGACACAATCAATTAAATCTTTAGAACAGGGTGCTTCTATTTTGTCCTGTTATCTAGCCATCCTCCTACCAAAAGCCTTAACTTGTTTCAGTTTTGTCTTTTCTTTGTTTATCTATATGGTGTACAGCCATTGCAACCCTGTGTCCACTTATTGGACGTTTCTTGTGTTCTCTGCTCACGCCACACAAAATATTTTGTTTCATCAAAACACATTGATTTTTTTAGAATAGCAACCAATGGAGAAAAATGTTCTTTGTGTGTAATTGTAGCATATACCAGCAGGGGGTAATAAGGTCATGCTAACCAGAAAAATGGTATTACTGAGAGTACAAAAAAATCCATCTTCCAAACCAGGATTATATTTTAGAGCTTTCGGCGTGGTTTTTATTGGAAATTGCATACATACGTCATTTCCCCATACATGTCATGCTTGTGGCTGTGGTTAATGTGAAGCTGAAAGCTGGGTGTCATAGTGAACAAGAAAAATGACCACAGATCAATCAAAACCTCCAAGGATTCACTGAACAAAGAAAACATTATTTATGTGTTTATCTGCTTCGATAAGACTTCCTGTATACATGTTTACACCAGTGCTTCGAACCACTTTGATCCGCCGAGAGGAACCGAGCAGAAGCACAACCAAAACCAAAACAGTGATCCTTAAGCAGGAAACATTTTTTTTTAACTGCTAGAGGGTCAAAAGTGTAGCTTTAAACAAGTAATCCTTCTATTGTTTTAAATGTTTAGCAGTGTGTGAGTTTCAGTCTTTATTTTACATTATGCCTGAAGCAGTACAATAAATATAACCTTTACACATATTGTGACAGAATATTTAAGGAATTAGACAGCTCAGGGTGCTTCTTTTTATTCTCTGCAGACTTCCCTCAATAAGCTAGATTCATGCCATTACACTGAGAGAGAGAGAGAAAAATACTTTGTTGGGTGACAAGTCTCTATTTTTGTTGGAGCTATGGATTTTCTGGTTTAGAGGGGGCTGGTTTTTGCCAATTTATTAATTCTTTAAGCAACAGACCCTATTCAGAAATGCAAATTGAATCAATCTGAGGCTGACTTTTCAGACTTTTCAAGGGGGATTTAATTAGAAGCCAGAGCTCACAATTTTAATGAGAGAAGGAGGAGTAGAAAGGGAGAGAGAGACAGAGAGAAAGACAGAGCAGGGTTTTGATGGGCTTTTTGGTTTTGATCTGAGCCTTTTGGAGATGTTCGCCACACACTTCAGAATATTTTGAATCCTTTTCCATGTCTTTATATGTTTTTTTTTTTGTTTAGTTTTGTTTATTTGTCTGTTTGAAAAAAAAAAAGCATGTGTTAAGCCCTATTTAGAAAGTGATTGTAAGGTCAATTAAACATTTTCAGGAGTTAGTCTGTGATTTCATTGGCATCTGGATCAGGAATGTCAGCAATTTTCTCCCACCACTGGCATTAAAATTCCCGGTCAAATTACTTACTGTGGTAATTAAATTGCAGTCTGAATTCACATCTCAGAGTTTACAAGAAGGGATCAATCCAAAATCCTTTTTGACCACTGCCAAGCACAGTTATGGTATTTTATTATGCACAGACTATTATTATTGAAATGCTGGAAACATGTTTACAAGAATAATATTACTTCACCGCTCCACTATGAGTAGGAGATATTATGAAGAAAAAGAAAAAAAAAAGTAATTATTATGGTCAGTGTTGGGGAAAGTTAATTTTAATTAGGTTACTTAGTTACTTATTATGGAAAGTAATGCGTTATGTTACTTTTGCGTTACTTTTTAAATCTGTACAGGGCTTGCTTGTTTGTTTTTAAAATATAAAGTTCTATTTTTGGCAAATGTAAAAGCCTTTTTACACCAAAAGCCTCAGGCTTAGAGAAAACTAAATTCACGTCTGTACAGTAGACCGCAGAAGAAAAAATGTCAACTCTTCAGCAATAAAAAAAGGAAAACAAATGTTAGATTATCTTGAGTAATTTTTGTTTATTAGTATGGATGAATTGGATCATCGAAAGTCGGCAGCAAAGACATTGGTTAATAAAATGGAATTAAATACATAAAGGATATTTGTATTATTTAACATATTTAATTATTGCAGGTTTGTGTTGAATTACACTGTTTTGATTAATTTTGAGGAATACTGTATCTGTTTTTGAGTGAGTGAGATGAATTAATGCATGTTCACGCTTATTTTAGAACTAAAGTAACATCTTACTTATTTAAGATTACGTTATTTATATATTTTCTTGTCAATTAAAAAGTAATGCGTTACTTTACTAGTTACTTGGAAAAAGTAATATTATTATGTAACTTGCATTACTTGTAATGTGTTACCCCCAACACTGATTATGGTATAATTTAATTTTTACAATATTTTTTTTACAAATATTTACTAGAAACATTTACACTATATTGGCAAAAGTATAGGGAAAACCCCTTCTGATGAACAGGTTTGACTACTTCAATTTCCATGAGTACAAATCTTAACGTTAATAATCACGTTAAAGGAGAAGTCCGGTGTGATATTGACCTAAAGTGTGTTGAATCATGATACCGAGTGTGAACTTACCCTTCATAGCTCATCTCGGCTTGTCCACTGCAGTCCGAAATCTGGCGTTAGTTAGCCGATGCTAACAACAGGTTGTCAATGAGGGTGAGTAGGGCATCGGACTAGCCATGTAAATAAATCACTGTTTTACACCATTTACGAGGCACAAAGTAGCGCCACACTTCATTGGTAGACTTCCAAGGGCCCTGACATTTAAAACGAGACATTGAGAACTTTGAAAAAGCACTGGTAGACAAGAAGATTTATACAGACATTCCCCTTAGTAAATTTACCGGTCGCCGCCATCTTGAATTTAGTCACGATAAGTCGAGTGATGAGCAGGAAGGAAACTACAACCTGATAAGTTGATAACCTGATAAGTTCCTTCCTGCTCGTCACTCGACTTATTGTGACTAAATTCAAGATGGCGGCGACCGGTAAATTTACTAAGCCGAGATGAGCCATGAAGGGTAAGTTCACACTCTGTATCATGATTCAACACACTTTAGGTCAGTATCACACCGGACTTCTCCTTTAAGCATATAATGATATTTATATGCTGAAGGGGCTGATGAGAGCAGCCGAGGCAGGTCTGGGAACCAATGCTGGTTCTGCCAGAATGGGGCCACCAACAGGACTTTGAGTTTTTGTTCCCTGACTCGCCTGATGACTTGTGGTATCAGGGCGATCGGGGGAAACGCATATAGAAGGAGGTTGGGCCAATCGTGGGGCAGCGCATCCTGATCCTTTGAAAAATAGATTGGGCAATGAAAATTTGTCTTTTGAGGCGAAAAGGTCGACTTTCGCTCTGCCAAAGACAGCCCATATTTCCTGAACTGTTTCGGGATGGAGTGTCCACTTGTCTGAGGAGACGTTGCTCGGAGATAGCATGTCTGCTCCCTGATTCAACCTGCCTGGTACATGCATTGCTTTCAATGAATGCAGGTTGAGCTGAGCCCATTTCAAGAGACGTTCCACTAGGGTGAACAGGCGTCTCGATGAAAGGCCCCCCTGACGGTTTATGTAGGACACGACCGTCATGCTGACCGAACGGACGTGGTGTCCCTTTAAGACTGGTAGAAGGGTTTGAAGGCCTAAACACACTGCTAGCATTTCTAGACAGTTGATGTGAAGGCGGCTTTCTGCTTTCAACCAGTGGCCGAATGCTGGATTGCTGTCGCACAGTGCTCCCCAACCCGTGTTGGAAGCATCTGTCGAGACCATCTTCCTTCTGTAGACCGTGTCCAGGGGAACGCCCTGTTCCATCCACAGAGGGTCCTTCCAAGGGGTCAGGGCTGATCCACTTTGACACGCAGGCGTCCTTAATGCCATGTGTGGGAAAGAACTTTTGGTTTCAGCCAGTACTGAAGGGGGCGCATGCGCAACAGGCCAAACTGAAGTACTGGGGATGCAGAAGCCATAAGGCCTAACATCCTCTGAAAAGCTTTGAGAGGGCGAAGGGCTCCGATTTTGAAGGAGGCCGCAAGCTTTTGAATGGTCAGAGCTCGTCGTGGCGCAACAACTGCCCTCATTTGGACAGAGTCGAAAACTGCTCCCAGGAACAATATATGTTGGCTGGGGGACAGATTGCTCTTGGCAAAATTGACCCTGAGTCCTAGGCACTCTAAGTAGCTGAGAAGAAAGGATTTGTGATGTATTAGCTCATCCTTCGACTAGGCCAGAATGAGCCAGTCGTCGAGGTAGTTCAGGACGCGGATTCCCATCTGTCTCAGAGGGGAAAGTGCTGCGTCCATGCACTTCGTAAATGTGCGGGGAGCTAGGGACAGTCCAAAGGGAAGGACTGTGTATTGATAAGCCACTCCCTCGAAGGCGAATCTCAAGAATTGCCTGTTATGGGGGGCGATCTGGAAGTGAAAGTATGCATCTTTCAGATCCAGCGAACAAAACCAGTCCCCTGGGCGTATTTGTGAGAGGATCTGTTTCAGTGTAATCATTCTGAATGGCCGTCTGCTGAGGGCACGATTCAGACGTCTGAGGTCGAGGATGGGTCTTAGGCCGCCGTCCTTCTTGGGAATGAGGAAGTAACGACTGTAAAAGCCTGACTCGCTCTGAGCTGGGGGAACCGTCTCTATGGCTCCTTTTGCCAGCAAATTCTTCACCTCTGCACATAAGACGTCTACGTCCTTGCTGTGGACTGAGGTGGAGACCACTCCGCTGAAGCGCGGGAGTCTTCGAACGAACTGAAGTGTGTAACCTCGTTCTATTATTTCCAAAACCCATTTTGACACTCCGGGCATGGCCTGCCAGGCCTTGGCCCGTGTGGCGAGGGGTTGCATTGGTTCGAGCAGCTGACCCCTCGTGGGATCGTTGCTCGATAACAGTGGAAGAGGAAATTTGCTCTCTTTTTGAGAATGTTTGCTTATTATTTTCTCCGCTATAACAGCGGTAGGCTGTGTGGGCGCTAACAAAATGGGTCCGCAATTCACAACCATGTTTTGCACAAACATGCAGCCTTCGGCACCCGGAACAGAACGGGGTGATTGAAGGCTTAACAGAGGCAACTTGGGGGCTCTGTAGGACCGCCATAGAGTGCAATCCCGATGCCGCCTGTCCAGCCGATGAGTATGCTCGTACAGCGAGGGCCGAAGTGGTCCTGCAGGGCTTGGATCGGTGTGCTGCCTTCGCTTTCCATCCGATGGCAGTGGGCAGCCAAAGGTGCGCGGCCACAGGATCATCCAGTGGAGGCAGCTTGTCTTAGCCTTTCTCTTCAGCGCCGTCGACCGTAGTGAGGGCGGAGGAAGAGGAAGCGCGTAGGTGGGCCGAGTAGGGAGCACGCCATGATTTTGTAATCTCGTCGTGGACTTCTGGGAAGAACGGCGACACTCTTTGACGAGGGGCCTGGCGGCGCCCCGGCAGGAACCATTTGTCCAGACGGCTGCGTGTGGGCTCCTCAGGCGGAGACCAGTCCAATCCCAGCTCTTCAACAGCTTTAGTCAGAACGCGGAATAGTTCGGCGTCCATGCCAGTGCTGGTCGCGCTGGGTTGCATAGATGGAAAGGGGGCGGGGTCATGCGATGAGTCCGACAGCTCCTCCCCATCCGATGCAGCCAATGACGTGCTGTCATCCATGGCTTCGCACTCGCTCCTTCCAAAAGAGACCAGATCGCTCGCAGCTGCAGAGGGATGCTGGTCTGGGTGAGCGAAGAGAACGGGCGAGTCCTCCCTAGGTGGTGAAAGTGAGGCACGCGGGGGGTAAGCCGGTGTGGGCTCATCTACCACCGTGCGCCGTGTTCCTCTGCCCCGGTGAGGAGCTCTGCACGAGCGACAGAAACGGCGCAGCGCGCCAAATAGAAATTTGCTCTTTGGACCTTGGTAGCTTGTAGATTTGCCGGATAGCGGCAGGGAATCCGGACCGCAGCTGCTGCAGGCACGACAAGCGCGAGGGCGGAGAGTCAGCCGAGCAGGAGGAGGATCCGCTTCGAGGGCTTGTTCCACGGCGAGAAGCTTCTTCCAAGGCGAAGGTATCTTCCTTTGAGAGCGAAGTCAGTAGTCTCTGCGAGCTGTTAGTCTTCGCTGAAGGAGAAGGATCTGAGATCCTATGGCGAAACGCGCGCTTATATAGCCAGTTACTTTGCCTTTGGCGGAATCTGGCGCGAGTCGTCACCATAGGTTCGTTTTTTACTCATTGCACAAACCAATGGCCGCGCAGTATCACTGCATTTTTAAAAATGCTTCAGTCTCGGAGAAAAAGGAGTTTTCCCAAAGCGTCTTTCAGATGCAGTACGAGTAAAGTATCGAAAGGGAGCTTAAATTTAAAATAAGTGCATCAGTTTTCTTATTTTTAAATAGGATATTTAAATAATCAACGCCACCTTGAATAAATCATTATCTAAAGCAGATATATTTACACACGTTTTTTTTGATATAGGGGCCATTACAATATACATGCAGTAGATAAAACCATCCAGTGCAAGTAACAATGTTTGCAACCTTACCTTTAATTCTAACATTTAAAGATTCTGTTGTCTTTTTTTTTAAATAGAAAAGACACTTTTAGAAAAGACACTTTTTCTAAATTTCTTGTTAACTTTCCTTCAACATCCACACAATCTTTACCAGATACATAAATAATAGTATCATCAGTTTTACATTTGAAGATTCGCTTCAGTGCATATTTCTGGAAGACCAAAAGAATAGGAACTAAAATTGTTCCCTAAGGGATTCTTATGTCAAGCTTTATTAAATAAGGCCCATATGTCATTCACCACTTGTTGTTTGCTAGAGAAATCAAGCAGGAACTACTTATTCACAAAACCACTGAAATATGGAGGTGGTGATGGTGACATTAGAATCTGTGCACCAGTCTACACCATGGCAATGCCATATGCCAGATGGGATGCTATGAAAAAGTTGTGAATGTAAATTCTGTATTTGTGGAATTCAGAAAATGGTCACTTTGAGATATGTTGCAGCCACAAAGTATCACTCCTGAATAGTCAGTATAGACTTCAGTTTCCATCACCGGTTTTACATTTGCATAGCATTTTACTGAACTTTGTTTAAATTCGTGAGCAGGAGCTTGTCATTAGCACTTTTGCATTTGATCAAATGCAGAAATTAATAATAATAAAAAAATTCAAACTTGTGTGTGAACTGTACATTGTACATTCAGTGCTGCTTGAAAGTTTGTGAACCCTTTTGAATTTTCTATATTTCTGCATAAATATGACCCAAAACATCATCAGATTTTCATTTAAGTCCTGAAAATAGACAAAGAGATCCTAATCAAACAAGTGAGAGAAAACTATTTTATTTGCCATTAATTTATTGAAAAAGTGATCCAGTGTTACATATCTGTTAGGGGTGTAACGGTTCACGGGGATGTATTGAACCGTTTCGGTGTGGCCTGTTCGGTTCGGTCCACTTGCGTACCGTTTCGGTATATTTTTTTTCATTAAATAATATACATTTATTATTAGCGTGATATTAAGCGCAGCAGAACAATGTTCCTAGGCGAGTTTCCGCACGGACGCTATTGAGTGACGCACAGTAGAGCTGCACGAGTAGCCGTGCGAAATGGCATCATGGCAACAGCGAAAGAGAAGCCAGAGCTTGAAGACCCTCCCACCTCACTACGATCGCCTGTTTGGGAAAACTTTGGCTTCCCTGTTAAAATACATAACGGGGATAGACGAGTGGATAAATCCAAAGTTGTATGCCGACATTGTTCCACGGAGATCGGGTATGTGGCAGGCAACACATCTAACATGTTAACGCACTTAAAACGGCATCATCCGAATGTGAATATCACTTCTACTAAGAAGAAAAGCAGCCTTGTGCAAGTACCGCTAACGTCGGCATTTAAACAACCCCTGTCAAGTACTTCGGATCGAGCGAAAGCAATAACGCATGGTATAGGTGTTTTCATCTCTACGGATTTGCGTCCATATTCAGTTGTTGAAGGCGCTGGCTTTAAGTATATGATTAAAAGTCTTGAGCCTCGCTACAATATCCCATCGCGTCCGCACTTCAGCCAAGAAGTTATACCAGCACTATATGAAAAAGTTCAAACTGATGTGGTCAACAAGCTATCGAGTGCGCCTACTGTATCACTTACAACAGATGGATGGACATCGCGAGCAACAGAGAGCTATTTAACTATAACTGTGCATTACATGACGCCACATTGGGAGATGGTGAGTCACGTTTTGCAAACGAGGCCCGTGTATGAACAGCACACAAGCACAAACCTTGCGGAGCACCTAAAGGAGGCGGTGCATGAATGGAAGCTGGAGAGGCCTGGGACTACAATTCCTGTTACAACAGACAATGCACGTAACATCGTAAATGCAATACAAGAAGCAGGACTGGGCCCTCAGATTGGTTGCTTTGCACACACCATCAATTTAGCTTCCCAAAAAGCAACAGCCATTAACCAGGTATCCAGATTATTGGGCAAAGTCAGAAAAGTTGTGACATTTTTTCATAGAAGTACCACAGCTGCCCACATACTGGAGTGCAAGCAAGAAATGCTGAATATTCCAAAGCATTCACTCATTCAAGACGTTCCCACGCGCTGGAACTCTAGTTATGACATGATTGAACGGTACCTTGAACAGCAAGCTGCTATATATTCAGCACTCAAGGAGAAAGCTCTCAAGAACAAAGACATTTACACACTCAATGATGAGGAAGTGACTATGGCAGAGGAACTTATTGAAGTGCTCAAACCTCTGAAAACCATCACAACTCTAATGAGCACTGAAACAAAAGCATCAGTGTCAATGATACTCCCACTGAAAGCCACTGTTCTCCACTCTATGGCACCAAAACAAGAGGACTGTCCAACTGTGAGGGAGGTTAAGGTAGCAGTCACAAAGAATCTGCAGGACAGATACTCTACATGCTGTGACTTTTTGCACAAGTGCACTGCCCTAGACCCCAGATTTAAAGCCCTGCCTCATGTAGATGATGATGAACGAGAGAGGATATTCACTGACCTCACAACAGAATTAATCACCACGGAAGAACAGGTATTGTATCTAATAAACTTTTTTTATTTACAATGAAAATGTGAATTTACCTATTAAAAAAATGCCTTATGTGTTCTGCAGACAGAGGATGTCAACAAGATAACGGCTGAAGCATCTTCATCTCCTGGGACATCCTCCTCATCACCTCCAGCTAAGAAGTCTGTAATGACTGAACTCTTTGGTGAACTTTTCCAGGGACAGGTGGGAAGTAGCAAGGTACCCCTTTTGGAGCAGGTCCAAGAAGAAATGGTTAGGTACAGAGCTTCAGGGTGCCTCTCCCTTGAAGCTGACCCTCTTCTGTGGTGGAAAAGCAATGAGGCCTCATACACGCACATTGCAAAACTAGCAAAGCGCTACCTCTCTATTCCAGCTACCTCTATTCCAAGTGAAAGGGTTTTTTCTACTGCTGGAGATATTGTCACTGCAACCAGATCTGTGCTCTCTTCAGAAAATGTGGATAGGTTAATCTTTTTAGCCAAAAACTTAAAACTTGAATAGTTAGTTTTGTTAATATACAAGCTGAAGCTGTTGCTAGTGTTAAAAGTTTTTAGGTCCTAACTAGTTGCACTATTTAAATTTTTATTTTAAAAATGTGTATTTCTTTATAAAGAGTGCAATTTATTTAAAATATGACCCAAATGGGTCGCTTTAATTTTTATTTTAAATGTTACAAAATGTGTGTAGTTTATTATAAGAGTGCAATTTATTTAAAATATCACCCAAATGTGTCGCTTTTATTTATTTTATGCAAGAATTCTATTGTGTATTGGCAGCTTTTCAAAATAAAGATTTTGTAAGTTCTTATTTTTTTTGTACCGAAAATTAACCGAACCGAGCTCTCCAAGACACTGTACCGAACCGAATACGATTTTAGCGTACCATTACACCCCTAATATCTGTGCATTGCAAAAGTATGTGAATCTTTGCTTTCAGTATCTGGTGTGACCCCCTTTTGCTGCAGTACCTGAAGGTTAAGTTTCTTGTAAATACTGATTAGTCCTGCACAATAAAATGTAGGAGTTTTAGTGCAGAACCATGGGTTTTCTCCTCCTGCTTGCTTAGGTCCTTCCACAACATTTTAATTGGATTAAGGTCTAGACTATTCCAAAACATTAACTTTGTTCTTCTTTAAACAATCTTTGTTAGAAAGTCTATGTGTGCTTGGGGTTGTTGTCTTGCTGCATGGCCCAGGTTCTCTTGAGACTATTTTCTTAAATAGATGTCCTGACGTTTTCTTTTAGACTTTGCTGGTATAATTCAGAATTCATTGTTCCATCAATGATGGCAGACTCTCCTGGCCAAGATACAGCAAAACAGGCCCAAGCCATGATACTACCACCACCACGTTTCACTGATGGGATAAGATTCTTAAGCTGGAATGCATGTGTTCTTTTCTGAGAACAAAATAGCTTCTCATTTAAACCAATAAGTTCTATTTTGGTTTCATCCATCCATTAATCATTTCTCCAATAGTCCTCTGGCTTGTCCACATGATCTTTAGCAAGCAATTTTCTTTTTGGAGAACAGTGGCTTTCTTCTTGCAACTCTGCCATTCACACCATCTCCTGATGGTGGCCTCAACATTAGCCAATGTAAAAAAGGCTTTGCTTAGAACTTTTCCCTGGGAACTTTTGCAACCTTGCAGACTATTACACTTTATGCTTTGGAGTGATCTTTGTTGGTTGACCACTTCCTGGGAAGGTAACAGTGGTCTTGAATTTCCTCCATTTATACACAACTGTGGATTTGTGGAGTCCAAAATCTTTAGAGATGGTTTTGTTACCTTTTCTAGTCTGATGAGCAACATCAACTCTTTTTCCAAGGTCCTCAGTAATCTCCTTTGTTCGTGACACGATTCACTTCCACAGACATGATCAGACTTTGATAGATCCCTGTTCTTTGAATAAAACAGGTCATGTACTGACAGTTGATAGTCACTGCACTGACTGAAAACACATCTGCATAGATGGACTCTAATTTCACCTTTAAATTAACTGCTAATCCAAGAGATTCACATACTTTTGCAACATTTTTCTCTCAGTTGTTTGATTGGGTTCTCTTTGTCTACTTTCAAGACTTAAATGAAAATCTGAGGATGGTTTGGGTCATATTTATGCAGAAATATAGAAAATTCTTAAGGATTCACAAACTTTCAAGCAGCACTGTATGTGATCTGTAGTAAATGTAGTATGTTTCCTTGAATATGTGTCTGTTTTTGTGTATAGGGAGAGCATCATCCCTGATGAGCCACTTTAACATCAAACAGCTGGAAGTAATAAAATATTAATAAGTTTGTGAATATTAATACACCCTTTTCTGCCTTTCTGTCTTGTTGATTGACCTCGGGTATATTACATGCACATCCAGCTCTGATCAGAGGAAAGAACACTGGGAGACGCTCTAAGCCAGGACAGGTGGTTTTCTCTTCTACCGTGGACTTGTATCAGCTAGATACATTTTAGGTGAGATCATGGTGAAACAACACCAGCCTTGGGAGAAAAACTCCCAAGATTCTTCACAAACCTTTGCACCTGAGCATTTGGCACGAGGCTGGGAACAAGATACATGAAATTCAGTGAAGGAAGCTAGATACGGAACAAAAACACACAGCATGACTAGCAAAGAGGAGCCATTCCGTTTGTGAAATAATCATAACACTGCAGAGAAAACAGCTCCATGACTTATTAATCCTCCCCTTAGCTTTTGATAATTCATTCCAGGAGACGGAATCCAATTTGTGCAAAGCAAAAGCAACCTCTGACAATCATCAAACAATAGCATAAACTGTCAGGTGCTCTCTGGTTTCCTCCCAGCATGAGCTGTGTCAAAGCTGGCTTTTCTCTTTTCAACTGCTCAAATTGAATGCAGCAAGCCTGGCTAATTCATCGTTTTGTTCATATGTTGGAAAGGAAGTTAACTGAAGTGAGGCTCAGACAGAATATCATTAAAGCTAAAGCAAATGCTTATCTTCAAAGACACATCTCCCTGGGAAAAGCTAGCAAGAAGGGGATAATAAAGAAATTGCATTTGTAGCTGTCAATTAAACTCAGAGTAGGGGAGATCTGTGGATTGGTATGTGCCAATTTCAACCCCAGCTAATAATTTTTGGCTCGCACTACATTCTTTTGAATGGTTGCAAAATATGTATCCTAAAGCATTAAGTCTAAACACAGAAACCAACATTAGGGGAAATTCTGTGATTCTGTGTTTGTTAAGGAGAACAATAAATAACTGCACAAGTATGTTTTGTGCATCACAGAAATTGAGTTTATATCAATGATTAACAATGTCTCAGTTTTGTCTTCTTAAAATAAAACCCAACATCAGTTCAAAGAGCGAAGTATTATATGTGCAGTCACCAGATCATGTAATGCAGTAGAACAGAATCTTGAGGCAGAAGGCTGCAAAGGATGAAGGTTTGGAGCTCTTCAGACCAAATGCCTGCTGTACTCCCTGTGATCTAAGTGAGAAATCACTTCAAAACCCCCTCCTTGCTTACCCACCGGGACCTTCTGTACTTTGGCTGCTGTACTTCAAGAGTGTAGGACAAGCACTGAGAAAGAAAGTGAAAAAGAAAGTGAGAAGGGACAGCGAGACAAAAAGAAAAGGCTGATAGTGATGGTGATTTAGTTCCATGTGTCTGCCACATAAACAGAATTGCGAAGGAGGGTAGACTAGATTGCTAGGTCCCACACCACAGCTGGAGGAATCAGAAACTTTTTCAAAGAGTAGGCCTATTTTGGAAGTATTGTAAGACAGTCCTAGTTAGCTGGTAAATTCAGAAACTATTCAAATCTATAAACATTATACAAGTTGCAAATTTTTCAAACCTTTTATTTAAAACTCTTAATCTAAATTCAGTTTTCACAACACTGAAATTGTACTGCGATGGCACCCAGAATGTATTTTACTACTTTTTGGTTATCTGTGCTGCTGATGTTGTGTTTTTTGCAGCTAGTTTTGTAATGTTCATAGATTAGCATAGATTAACTATATAACAGATGAAAGCTGATTTACTTAAAACCAGCCAACTATCTTATTTTAAATTTCCAACTTGTCATAATTTACTACTGAACCCATGGCCTTGGAATTATTAGCACCAAGCATGGAACACACAATGGGAGAAAATATTACTTTCATTAATATAAAGAAATTATGTAAAAAAAAAAAAAAAAAAACTGATCATACTTACACTGATTCTATGTGTGTACATATAAAAGAAGATCAAATTGTGATGTGGCAAAAGATTCCTACCCATAAAACAGATCCAATCAGCTATCCAGAGTCACAACAACATTTTTTTTTAGTTGCAACATTCTGTGTTGTCTGTTGATAATTGGTCCACAGTTTTATCTCACTTTTAGGATTAGACATTTAACAGATAGAATGCATTATGCCATAGAATGCATTGATACAATATTTTAAGTCCGTTTACAACCCTAGGATTTGTCCCTAGAATGAAATGGCCTGTTATTACCTTATTTGGAAGGTTCATGACTAATAATAATGAGCTTTGCTCTTATTGGCTGTTTCACAGAGGAAAACATATATTTAATCACGGAGCTTGAGACGCTATTAATATGCGGGTCATTGAATCTGACGTTTTGAATGCACAATCATTTTACTTTCCCTTTTGAGATTTGGGATTGCACGAGCTCTGTGTAACGTTATACTACAGCAGCAGTACTTACCACATATTTTACAAGTTTAGATGCTTGTTAGTGGTGTAAATCATTCGCCATCGTCCGCGCAGTCATCTCTCCTTACTCTGTTTATGTGGTAAGTGAAATCTTATGTACTGCAATGTAACAAGCTACCGCTAACAATAAGCTAACCGTGTCCCTTCAGTGACTCGCTTTATTTTATTACAACATGTTATTTGTTTTCCGTGTCTCTCTGAGTACAGACACCAACCCATCCCTGCACTTAACATCTCCTGCACAACCTGGAACATAACATTTGTTCCTGTGATCTGCCATTTTCGCTATTGTTCTCACTTTGTTTTTTCACAATAGCCTACCCGCAGAACTTCTGATGACTGGGCTATGCAATGTTGGGGGCGTGACTATTAATGATCCCGAGACTAAAACTTCATAGCCTGTGTTATGTTGGAATTGGCCTACTTTTCAGTGGTCTTTTGCAAACACCAGATTTATATTAGGAGGAGGAAACTATGGTGTTTGAGACTCATGGTATGTCATGTCCATGTACAGAACTGTTATTATTCAATTATGCCAAGGTAAATACAGTTTTTTCATTATATGGCACCTTTAAACCAAAATATGGATAAGAGATGTGTGAAGATCATTCAAAATATCTAATTTTTGTGCTCCACAGAAAAATATCAGCAATAAACCATGACAGAGTTTTCATTTTGGGGTGAACTAAGGCCCATATTAGGCAGTCTTTTTCACTCTGATGAAATTGGGATGTTGAAAGCAAACAGTAATGACACATATCAGCCTCCCAGTTTAATCATTCTGCTTGTTTCCTTTTGCCTCGTCTCTGATGCCTCCGTGTTTGAAGTTTCTTCACCACCCTCTTTTCTCTCTCTCTGGAGGATGTTTGAAGCTGCAGAGGAGCTTGCAAGGTTCTTTTTATACTCAGAGGAAACATGAAGACAGTATTCTGCAAAGGCAGTTAATTGAACAGCGTTTGAAGTATTAAATACTGCACGCTAAAACTCAATCTCTGTATTGCTGCACTGGTTTGAGACTGCACTTGAGTGGCACTCCTTGTACTCTTTTAACATTCTTCTTGTTTCCCTTAAATATAAAATAAGAATGGTCAAGCACCTTGCGTGTCTCTGTCAAGATGCTATAAAGAAAACCCTAGGTGTAGCTATATTAATGAACTAGGAATGCAATTGCATTTAAATGATTGCCTTATGTGTCTTTTATCTTTCTACATTTGCTTGCTGCAAATTGCGCAATTTGAAATTGCGAACTGAAAATTTGCCTAATGGAAACATATTCACAAAAACGCCCATATATCACATAGAAGTTTCTACGCACACATTTCAAAAAAGGAATATTTTGCAAAATTGCAATGGAAATGGCTTTTTCACATTTACAGCTCACTTTGCGTACATAAAAGTCACATTTAAAAACACCTCATACAGTATGTGGCTGCTTGATTACACAATGCTTGAATAATAGGCTGTCCTTGCCATTAAAGCTTGGATATCCTCTTATTTACTTTGCACAAGTTTATGTTAGTGGTCACATCAAGAAATAAACCAGGGTACCTTCAGCATCTTAATAGACATGCAAGGTGCTTGACCATATCTCAGTTTTGACGGCTTTATAGTAAGAATGGGTTCTCATTTTCATAGGCACATCTTTGCCCCCCTCCCACTGTTAAAATGTAACAAAGTAACTTTTACTCTGAGTACATTTTAAATGTGCTAATTTTTACTTGTGCTTACTTTTACTTGAGTAGATTTTTAGACTGGTACTTTTACTTGTACTTAAGTAAAATTCATTCATGTAATGATACTACAGTTCCTTTGTCTTATTGTGTCCTAAAGGAAACCCTATTTCAGCACAGGTTCGTTGTCACCACAATTCAGAAAAATGTATAAAAACTCTGTGCACTGTCCCACTGTTTTATGTGTAAGATATTTGTTAGACAAAATTATATTGTTTTTGAATCTTCATTTCATAAAAGTATTGTTAGCAAGCTATGGTCACAAGTTTCATCTTTACCAAGGTAATTCTAGGATTCTGTGTTTTCTGAAACCATAATTCAAATGAACTTTAGCAAACATCATCACAAGCTTACTGTCACAATGTAGCTTCCTTTTCGAAAGGCGCATCCTCACAGCACAGAAAATAAGTCCAACAGATGAAGAAGGCTTTAGCCAAAGGGCCCCACACTGACTTCAGAGTATTTCTGACTAATAATGAGCCCACACAATCCCCCCACAAAGTTTCAGCAAATGTTCTGCCAATTGTGTAAGGAGTGGAAGTTTCTTGTGGATACTGGCTATTTCCATCGTGTGAGAAGTTATTCGACATTTTCGTTCAGTGTTTAGAAAATGCCCTATGAAAACTTAGCGCTTGCACATTCTTTCATGGGGCAATGCCTTGACAATTCAGGTGTCATAGTTTTAGGTATGAAGCTCAATGACAGAGGCAGGGCTGGAATAATTAAACAGAATTCGGACAGGGGAGGCTATGCTAATAAAACTAATTTTATGTCTTGTGGCACTGACAAATGCTCCAGCAACCTTCCAAAGGCTAATGGAGATAGTACTTTGTGGTCTTCCTTGGGAAACTTGCTTGGTGTATGCTAATGACATGCTAATTTCACTTGCCCATAGTCATTTTAAGACAACCTTCAGCATGTGGATGAATTTTTTTCCAGATTTCAGTCAAATACCTCTCTCTCACCAAGAGTGAGGTTTGATTTTTGGGTCATATTTTATTTAATGATGTGGTTCAGCCTGATCCAAAAATGTTAAGAGTGTTTAAGACTGGCCTCTTCCACGCTCACCTACCAAGGTGAAAACATTCTTAAGATTGTGCTCCTACTACAGGAAATTCATTAGGAACTTTACTCATCATGCAATTCTATCCCACTGGACTGTTGAATGTCATGATGTTCTTTTCTTATTTGAAACATGCCTTGTCTCATTTACCTAATGTCTCTTTTCCAGATTTCAACCTAGGCTTGAAAAGGTAACGAAACTCTAAAGAGTTTGGACTCCACAAATCCACAGTCAGACGGATTGTGTACAAATGGAGGAAATTCAAAACTACTGTTACCTTCCGGAGAAGTGGTCGACCAACAAAGATCACTCCAAAGCGAGGTTGCAAAAGTTCCCAGGGTAATGTAGCACCCTCACCACCTGATGAGGGGAAATAAACAAAGAAAAAAACCACAAGAGACGGAGCTGCTGCGTCTTCTTCTGAAGCTGTGTATTAACTGAGCAGCATGCAAAAATAATAAAATAATTTCCTTTTTATAACATCTGACATATCACAAATAGCAATCAGTGACAATTAACAATAATGTAACATTAACTTGTTCATGTTGGATGTTGTTCTTTATGAAAAGGGGGAAAAATTTAATACATACAGCTTTCATTCAATTAGTGTTTCACACATTTTATGAATGGTAATAAAACAAATCCTCTTTAAGAGCAGTTAAAAACACAGATAACGTACAACTTACTGTAGTAACATTTCTTGTCACCCTAATTAACTGATAGCATATTTAATTACTTTGGTCTGAAAAGTATTACCACAACCACATCGTCTCCAATTAGCATAACTAGCCGAAATAATATAACACTCCAAACACTCGGAAACAACTCATACAACACTATAACAATGACATTCATATCGCACACTACTGTTTACATGTTGAAGACAACTTCAGTGCATATATGTACACTTCATACCTGATGAGGGGAAATAAACAGTTAAAGAAAAAACCCACAAGAGACGGAGCTGCTGCGTCTTCTTCTTAAGCTGTGTATTAACTAAGCAGCTTGCCCCTCCCCCCACAGGCAAACACTCGCGAATAAGGCAAAGCTAATCAAATGATCATTCGCAAACTTCAGCATTTACAATCAATTGTCAAAGACAAGATATTCCCTATTACACACTAATAGGTATGTGCAAGAAATATTACATTTAATATTTATAATTTTTTACCTTACTCCATTCTTTTACTTTTATTTATTTTTTATAACCACCACAGTAACTTCTAAGCAACTAACAGACAAGGCTTAAGCCTAGTCCTAGACTAAAATGTAAGTCTGAGTTGTTTCAACTGAAATAAAATTGCACTGATTGATTTTAAAATATATCAGTGCCATTGTTTTGTCTCAAGATGCACACCAGTAATGTTTTTTTCTAAGCATGTTTATGAAAATTACTTAAATGTCCTAATTGAACTATGGCCTAATCCTGGTTTAGTCTAAGCCCTGTCTGTGAAACCGGGCCTAAAGGCCTTTCTTACATTGGCTAATGTTAATGTGTATGAGCCCACCATCAGGAGAATACTGAGTACCCATGGTGTGCATGGCAGAGTTACAAGAAGAAAGCCACTGTTCTCGAAAAAGAAAATTGCTTGCTAAAGATCATGTGGACAGACCAGAGGACTATTGGAGAAATGTTTAATGGTAACTGCAGCAAAAGGGGGTCACACCAGATACTGAAAGCAAAGATTCACATACATTTGCAGTGCTCAGATGTGTAACACTGGATAATTTATCTCAGTAAATAAATGACAAAGAACATATTTTTCTCTCACTTGTTTGATTGGGTTCTCTTTTCTCTACTTTCAGAACTTATATGACAATCTGATGATGTTTTGGGTTGTATTTTTGCAGAAGGGTTCACAAACTTTCAAACAGCACTTTATAATAGAGAACTTGGGGTTAGATTAGATGTGTTTGCCATATTTGAACAAGCAGCTATTATTGAGCAAGTTGTTGTGCTTATGGAGCCTTTTGTCATGGTCACAGTGTATGGAACAGCACTGTAGGGTGTTGTAAGTTTGTGTCGCCTAGTGCTGCCGATACAATACTTGGTTGCTAATCTTCAGCATGTGAGAGGAAACATGTTGGCAGGATTCAGCTTATGCTTTCATCTTCACTTTAGCTGCGATGTCTCTGTGTTACAAAACATGAACAGGATCAACAGACTTTTCTGTGGTGAATGTTAGAATCCTTATGCATATCTTGCATTGAATCATCAGCTCAGCTAGGGATGCTGTGTGGTGTCATGTGGTATTCCCTCATGGGCATACTGAGCGCGATTTAGTGATGCAAATGTTTGATGCTATTCACACTGGGCACAATCGCAGCGCAACAAGTAAATTTTTTTCCAACCAGTGTGTTGATTTTTTCTCTCTCCCTTTTCCTCCAAAAAAAATGAGCCATCAAATTAGATTTGAGCTTTAGAATACATGACAGGAAGCACTGCTATTGTGCAAAAGAGTAAGATTGGTGGTGCTATAGCATAGAAAGCGGTTTTGTAAACCTCTGTTAAAAAAAACAAAACTCTGTATCACCAAAGAAAAGTATTATGCAACATTTTATCCTTAAAAGGTGCCATAAAATGCATTGATACAATATTTTAAATTGTTCTCTGATATCTAAGTCCATCTACACCCCTAGAATTTGTCCCTAGAATGAAATGGTCTGTGATTACCTTATTTGGAAGGTTCATGAATAATAATGATGAGCTTTGCTCTGATGGGCTGTTTCACAGAGCGGCTCATTTCAATAGCTTACACAGCAGCACAGCAGGAAGGAAACACATGGAGGAAAATATATATTTGTATTCGGTGCCTTTGTGAGTACAGACACCAACCCATCCCTGCACTTAACATCCCCTGCACAACCTGGAACATAACATTTATTCCTGTGATCTGCCATTTTCGTTATTGTCCTCGATTTGTTTTTTTCACAATAGCCTACCCGCAGAACTTCTGATGATTCAGCTATGCAAATGTTCGGGGCGTAAATATTAATGATCGTGACTCTTACGTAATAGTCTGTGTTATGTTGGAATTAGCCTCTTTTTCAGTGGTCTTTGGCAAACACTAGTTATAAGAAGGAGGAAACGATGGTGTTTAGGACTCATGGTATGTCATGTCCATGTACAGAACTGTTATTATTCAACTATGCCAAGGTAAATGCAGTTTTCCATTCTATGGCACCTTTAAACACAGCATAGTACTAACAAGGCATATAGAACGAGAACACACCCATCAACCTATGAAACTCTCTGTGCTCTTCTCTTTTCTCAAGGATAAGGTGTACACAATAACTTTGTCTTTTTCTTTTCTGTTATTTCACGAGTTCCCACTTACTGATAATAAACAGAGTAAAAGGATAAGTGTATTTGGCGTGCTGTCAGGGAGAGGGCTCCGAGCTCGAAATTCATTCCCGAGCCCGGGGAGAGGGTCCGAGCTCGGCAATCGGCCCGAACCCAAGAGCTTCCCCCTGGAGAGAGGAGACAGGGTGGTGGAGGGATGTTGAAAAACGTGAGATAGAAAAGGTAAGACTGTTTTGATTATTTATAGGGATTCCCTTTAACACCGATTGGATAGGGAGTGATTACTGATGATGCATTGGCCGTGTTAATTATCTGTGCGTGCTCCTCCCGAAATTTGTTAATAAAACATCACTTCACGAGTTCCCACTTACTGATAATAAATAGAGTAAAAGGATAAGTGTATTTGGCGTGCTGTCCGGGAGAGGGCTGCGAGAAGGAGGGGGGTGCTCCTGCGGGAGCAGGTACTGCTGCGGCAGTGAGGAGAAAAGGGGGGGGGGGGGTGATTCCTGCGGGAGCTGCTGGGGCAGAACCTAATCAACTGATGAGGGCCTGGTGGCCTTCTTTAATATGGGATCTGTCCGATCGGATATAACTCTTGAAAGCTTCCGATGATCAGCGCCCCAGTGTTTGGATTTGGTGCTGTGACATACCTTTTTGGGCTGCTGTAGTAGCTGCGACTGTTTGAAAGGAGTGGCTAGAGAGGTTATCAGCTGGGGTACCGGATAAAAGCAGGACAGAATTGAGATGCTTTTGGAGTCATCTGTGAAAAGGGGGTCAGATGGACTATTTGATTGGGATCTCCTGATCTGGAGGAAGGCTAGGAGGGTTTGGAATGGTTGGATGGGCGATTGGAGATTAAAGATATAGATGAAATGGCCTTTCTTTAATTGGTCTGACTTGCTTTGCTTTATGAAGTAGGAAATAACTTCATCGTCTAGCACTGCTAGGTCGGAGATGGTTGGGTGCATATTCGGGTTGAAAACGGATGTGGTAGTGAGTTTAGAGCATCTAAGGAAGCCAAAGAATGCCAGGATGAACATGGCGTCTAAGATACTGCGCGATGTGTAAAGATTGGTAAACTTTACGGGGAGTAGAGATGCATTTAGTTAGAATTTTAAGGGTTATAGGCTGGCGGGTGTCGGGGCGGGTAGGATGTTTTTTTTTTGGATACCTTTAATGAGCAGGGATGTCTGAGAATTGGATATATTGGGTGAAAGTGAGCCGTATAGGAGCTTATGAAAAAATTGGATCCTGCTTAGGTATCCTTTGATTGAGCTGGTTTTGAGGTTTTTTATGATGTTGAGGTAAGAGATGAAGGAGGTAACGGCTAACAGGGAAAAATCGGGGAATGCCAGATTATAGTGGAAAGTTTTAAAACATTTCCACGCTGTTAGGTATGACTGAAGTGTGCTGGGGGAGACGGCTTGTAAGATGGACTCCAAAGATGCTTCTAGGAGAGGTCTCAGAGGGTGATTTAAGGGAATATCAGCTCTGAATAGGGAGGTACTGGGGTTGGGAGCGGATCTGCCTCCAGGGCCAATGCTCTGAATTTCTGAAAGGCAAAACGAGAGAGAGAGTCAGCTATTACATTTTTTGGCCCAGGGATGTGATGAGCAGTCATAATGAATTGGTCGCGAGCTGAAATCCAGATCAGCTGTCTTAATAAGGGCATTAATGTGGAAGAATGAGAACGACCTTTATTAATGCAGTGCACGGTGGCTTCGTTGTCGCAAAGCACGATTATACTGGTTGCTGACCACTCTTTACCCCATAGAGCGGCTGCGACGACTAGAGGGTACAGCTCGAATAGTGCGGAGGACGATAAGTGCTGGGGTAAATCTGTTAGCTGGGGGGGCCATGTTGAAGCGAACCATCGGCCATGGTAAAAACCTCCGAACCCGACTCTCTTTAGAAAGAGATGACTGAAATTTTTGGGAATCTAGATTGACGCCCAAAAATTCGATGGAAGTGCTAGGACCTCTGGTTTTCTCCTGGGCGAGGGGGATCCTGAGCTCGGTGAAGAGTTTTTGGGTTGTCACGAGATGTGCAGCTGGAAGGGAGTCGGGGGGTGAGATAATTAAAAAATCATCCAGGAGATGAACCAGAAACAGTAGATGGTAATTGTTAGAGAGGATTCAGCAAATCGCCTCTGACAACATATCAAAAATTTTAGGGCTGCTTCTACAGCCGAATGTGAGGCGGACGGCAAAATAAAATTTTTCCTGCCAGCGGATTCTGAATAAATGCCAGTAATCAGGGTGAATGGGCATGACTTTAAAGACAGAAGTAATATCAACTTTGGCCAGCCAAGCACCGCGACCGGCTTCTTTGATCAGGGTGATGGCTTGATCAATGTCTTGGTAATTATGTGGGGATGAGAGATCGATTATGAGGCATTTTTTACCTGAAAATTTTCTGGTTGCGACGCCGATGGGGCTGACTCGAAAAATATCAAAGGGAGGAACGGAAAAGGGGCAGATCATGAAATTTGCTTCTATTTCTTTTTTAATTAAGATGTCGACTGTTTCGGGTTCAGTGAGAGTGGACTGAAGGTTGGGACAGACGAGACTTTGGCAAGGGACACTTACAACGCCAGGGTGAAAGCCATGCGAGAGACCTGAAAGGATAAAATCTGTAAAATTAGAATCAGGATGATGAAGCAATTCGGCAGATCAACGAGAAGCATTAACAGGAGTCGATAGATACGGTTTATCTTTTTTATTTGCAGCTCTCTGCACTGGGCAAATCAAATGGGCGTGGGCGCCGCAGCAAAAATTACAGGCATGCAAAAAACGTCAGCGTTGTCTAGTGCACCTTGTATTGTTAAAGCTGGTGCAAGCTTGAATGCCGGAAGAACGGAGTTGAAGTGAGGGAGAGGGGAAGGAAGATGTGTCCATGAGGCGTGGACATGACTGGTAGATTTGTGCTGGGATGGTTCGGGGCAGGGAGGGATAGAAGGGATGGCAAAGGGACAGGAAATAGTGGAGTGTGAGAGGGAGCGGCAGACTGCGCAAGCAATATTGCGGCAGCCGGCGAACACCCTGTTGTGAAGCTCGAAATCCAAGGCCCCCCAATAGGAGCACTGATTCCACTGGGAAATACAGATTGCGCATTTGACTGAGAACATCTTGTGATAGGTATAATAATGCGAGCCTCCGTATGACAACGCGAGCTCAGTGATGATCGTGAGGTATTTGCTGAGCTCGCGTCTCCTGTGGGGAAATACAGAGCATATTACCTCCGAGTACCGGTTGAACACGACAGTGAATTCTGTGAATGAAAGGATGCGAGATGTAGAGAATTTTGGTTAGCTCAAAGAATTTAAGATGATCAATATATGTGTGTATATGCATGAGACTGTTTCTCTCATCACATATACACTGCAAACTCCACCAGGTCTTAGACCAATGAATAGGATGAAATGAGTTATTTAAAACATACATTTCAGTCAGGGAAAGTAGTTTAACTCACAGGAAATCGTGTATAATAATCGTCATTAAATATACGCAATTTCCAGTTTCTGATCAGTAACAGTAATAACGATATCGACTGGTTTCTTTGTCCAGCAAATTATTCAGTGATATCCATTACTCTGACGTTGGCTCGTCGTCACGGCAACGCATTTTACTAACCAGAACGGAGTCAAAACAATTGAACAGAATAGGGCTTAAGGTAGCAATATGAGATCGAAACAGTTTAAGTGACTTTGTAATGTAAGCATTCAGCACAGAGAATCATTATATGTGAATATATGGTTGTTTATTAAACTATTCTACTTACAAACGATCGCACATAGACGTACATAAAACACAAATAGACAGAGAACGCGTGAGAGAGAGAGAGAGTAAGAGAGAGAGAGAGAGAGAGAGAGAGAGTAGGAGAGAGAGACAGAAAGTGAGTTTGCAAGGGACAGGAATGAAAACAGTTCTGAACAACCTGAAATCGTTTCTTTTATAAAACGCCTAAAACGCAGCTATCTACGTTTGTAGAAAGGACGGATACTTGCAAGCTTGTTGTTGTTGTGCATTGCTCCGTTTGTGTTCAGTTCAGAAAGTCCTTTCCAGTTCCTTGAGCGTATTGCAGCAGGCCTCATCTCCTTATGCTAGGTGAGCCGCTCCTCCCCCCCCATGGATCTGGGGGGGGGGGGAGGCGCGAGATGGCGTGTGTTCGAGTCCAGTAGAAGAGAGAGAGAAAAGAGCGTGTGCGCGCCTTTAAACTCTTGAAGAGTAACGCCCCTCAGTGTGGGCTTGCCCAATGAGAGAGGCTGAATCCCAAGCGGGAGATTTGGAGTTTTTATGACTCTTTGTCTGAAAGCAAGGCAATTTTGCATTTGGATATTCATTCGAATCTACTAGGGATTCATGAAACTCTGATATGTTACATGTGTATCATCATAGAATATGCATCATCTTTCAGATTATCAAAATGCGAATTCAGAGATACCAAACATGACCATGTGGTTACACCACGCAACACATCCATCCATATCTATAGTAACACATACCTAAAAACATTACACAATACAAAGACAAGATACCCAAACCACAATGACATACACACTGACTTGAGGATTGGTGTGTTCATTCATAGGAAGGTTTGTCAAAGAATTAATGAACGAAGTCGGTTACTATTGCAGTCTGTTTAAGAGAAAGTTGGTTGGAGAAATTGCGCTTCACACACTTTTGAGTCGTAAAGTCCATCTGGTCTGGCAGAGGTGTCCTGGTCACTATAGCAACCGGGGCCTCGTGGGCCATCTGAGACTCGTCGGCACCTACAGTGGGGACTGGGTGAAGGGGGGTCTGTGATTGTTTGATACTCTAATAAACAATTGTGTGTTTGATTGGTCCAGACACTACATATCCCCTCTTTCGAACGTTGTTGTCCGTCCAACAGACAACAGCGAGCGACGTCAAAGGTGCGGAACAATCAGACATACACCCAGCACTCACGGCTGGAAGAGAGAGGTGGCTCTCTGGAGGTTGGTGCTTCAAGGAGTGGCTGCGGTGCCGTGGTCGACGTTATCAGGTGTGATAATGTAGACGGTGGCAAGGTATGGGTCCTCGAGCTTTGCAGCAGGTGTCGAGGCAGTGTCACTTGTCACCCTGACCCAAGTTGGTCTGTGTCAGGTGGTTGTAGTCTAGCAGCTGTGGTCCCTGCAGTCTAGTGAAGGTGGGCAGCAGGAGGGCAGCAGGTGGCTGTTAGCCATCTGCTTTGCTCGAACGTCACCAGTCTGATGTTGGTAGGGTCGGCACTGACTTGAGCTTGCCTGAGTTGCGTTGGCAGAGTTCTCGCTGTTGGGCCTGTGGGCCCGTTGCTCTATTCAACATTGTCTGGCGGCTCCTGGGGTGTCGTGTGGTTTTACAGGATGCTCCTTCCCTTGGAGAAATCTAATGCGGTGTTGCATTGGGCAAGGAGCCAGAGGTTTGTCTTTTCAGTTCTTTTCAGTGGTGTTTCATTCAAGGAGTTCTTTGTTAGCATCAGAAGCTCCTGTACTGGAGAAGTAGGCGTGTCCAGCTGTCGTGGTGCAGCCTCCATTTGGCACTTGTGTGAAGGGTGTGGAGGAGGATGTGGTGGTAGACTGCCGTCGGACATACCATGGTGTTCATAGCATGGGGCTGTTGCCACAGCAACAGTTCTGCGTGTCAGGTGTTGCTCATTCCAGCTGCTTTTCCAGTTCTTTGTTCAGCAGCAAAGTCTTTCAACTCTGGCTTGAGAGTTAGTCTCTAGTTGGTTTGTGAGGCTTTGAGCACGTCTGCTCCTTGTAGGATGCTGTGCTTGGTCTATTGAGATCAGGTCACTTCATGTGCTGTTTCAGGGCTCACCTGAATGAGTCCTTTTCCTTCTGCAGAAGTTTTCAGGAAGTTGACTTGTGTTGAGGGTCAGCTCCTGGTTGTCCAGGCTGGATGTGAGTTGTCCATTTGTCGCAGTCCTGCTGTTCCTTTCTCTGCCATTGCAGGCCGTTGGCTGCTTTAGGCTAAAGGATGCCCCTCAGCCCACTCTGCCGAGTCTCCAGTTGGTCCTGGTGAGTGGCGGGGCTGGATGTCCGAGACACGCTGGTTCACAGTTTCTATTGTGAATCTCGCTGGCTGCGGCATGCTTTTGGCTTCCTGCGCTCTTTGGATGCAGGTGTCGCACTCAGGCATGTTTCACTGAAGTACTGGTGAGCAATGTAGGTGGTGACACGGGTGGTCTCTTAGTTGACACGGGTGTCGTTTCTGGTGCCATCTGGTGGTAAACGTTCACAGATGTTTCTCGTCGACTGACTGCTTTGCATCGTAGAGAGGCTGTGTCGTTTGAAATCCGCTGGTTTCGAGCTGGCATCAAACTTAGCATATTCTGATGTCCTCTGTCACTGCATGCTTGGCAGTGCGCCACTTTTGCATTGGTAGTGGCTTTGGTACTCTGGTGTATTCTGCACGGTGCATCTTGGGCATACATCAGCAATGACCCCCCTTTGTTCCTGGAAAGCTGGGAGCTGTGGCGGTGTTTGGTTATCAGGAACAAATGTGAGGATGTGTCATCTAGATGCGGCATGTGTGTGACATCACGGAGTTGTTTTAGGCTTGGTGCCTTAGTGTGGTCGGACAGTGCAAAGTGTCAGCATTGCTTGGGAGCAGTGGAGGCTGCTTTAGCAGAGCTATTTTGTAGGTGGAGCCAGTGTGCATGGGTGTGATGCAGGCGGCGTAGCAGCGTGAGGGGTTTGCTTGTGGCTTAGAAGCGATGCTTGGGTTGGGTGGGTGGGTTTTTTGTTGTTGAAAACCTTAGGCAGCCACAAAATCCCTCAGTTTTTTCTGGGCCTTTCACTGTTTTTCCACGAATAGCATGTAAATGTTCTTATTGTGATGGCAATGCTTGTCTGGAACAGTTGTTGATGCTCGTCTGTTTCAAACTGAGTGGTGTTGTTTGAAACTGAGCTTAGCCTACTTTGAGTCTATGCAGGTTAGTAATTTTCAGAGGGAGTTCTTGCGACTTGCTGTGACACAAGGGTTGATCCGATTGCCGTCACTCGTGCTGTGATGTCAGGTGGCCCGGCTTAAGGTGTTGCAGTGGGACAGGCTTGTCGTTTTCCACTAGGTACCTGCTCTGGGCGTGTCTTGCCTCGCTCTTGGGTCTATGAGCACATGGGTTTGTGTGCGTGGGATCCTTGGTCTGCAGGCATTGACAGTTATAAACATCACACAGTGGTGGCAGGTCTCTGTGATTCCCTTTGTCTTCTGGTGTGCTTGGCACGTCGCTGGATGGCTTGTGCAGCGCAGCTGTTGTCATCTGGGTGCTGGGCTGTGCTGAGAGCCTTGTACATGACATTAGTTCTGTATCATCGTCATATGTGGAGAGCAGCTTGGCACCACTTCTGAGTGGCCATTTTCCTTTAGGCTCTTCATGACGGAATTGTTTAAAGTCTTTGAAATACCTGAATGGTATGTACACTGCAAAAGATTACTTTTCAGAAAGGGGGTGTGGCTTCTAGAGTGGGCACTGCTTCACGTATTCCATTGAATGTGTGTGCAGCGTTAGGGTTTTAGCCACACTGTGTTTTGAGCCGAACAGTGACCCCTTTTGGTGAATGCAGGTAGTTCGTTCGCCAGAGTGTAAACATCTGGGAGTAATCTTATCTAGCAAGGCTTTCTCGCAGTTGAGGGAGTATCGTAGGGCTGTGAGAAACAGGACGTAGCAGGTTTTGCATTGTCTATTCCAGGTTAAGTTCAGAGCACAGGTGTCCTCAGTGTTGGCCTGCACTGATCTCAGATCACTCCCACACAGTGATGTCGCTGCGTGTTCAGCTCCCATACACCACTGTATGTTTGTTCACCTTGGTCAGTCAGACGTCCCCCCTTGGCATGGGGCAGCTGGACAATCACTTTGCTAATCTTTATTGCCTTCTGGTGCTTGGCTGTTTTCCGGCGGTCTGTAGAGTCCGCTGAATCGAGCAATCGCTGTACGGAAGAAGGCTGTAGCATTTGGGTGGTGACTCACAGTGTGATGTGGATATCTGAGGGGAAAGATTTTCTGGCGTTGATGCCATCTTCCCTTGGTGCCTGTCGCGTTGTCTCACGTAGGCTCAGATGCTGGTCGTAGCAGTCGTGTTCTTAGCTGCTGTATTCAGTTTTGACAGTTTTGACTGCTGGTACAAATGGCTGGGGTCCTGTTAGCTGGAGGTGGAGCTAAGCAGATCTGTCTCGTGGTCACACTGGGCAAATGTTCTTGCTTAAAAGTCAATGTTTTGCAGACAGGCGTGTGTTGTAGCCTACTGCAGTGTTCAGGAAGACAGCGTTTTGTGGTGACAGCTGTCAGATTCCCGGCCAGCTTGCTGGCGTGTGAGGTGTGAACGGTGGGCTGTTAGGCCCGGGAGAGATTTTGTGTTGAGCTCTCCTGTTTGTTCATATTGTTATCTGCAAGAATTTGAGTTCTTTAAGGTGTGCTGGGTTCATTGTAAAGAGAGCTTCCGCTGTTTAGGAGTGTTCTCCTGTACTGCTCTCTGCGCTCAGTCTGTGGGGGTGTTGCAGGCGTGTCTTGAAGCTTTTCTCCTCTCTCCTCGTGTAGGTCCTTGTCCTCTTCATCCGCTATCTCTGAGCATCCAGATGGTCTAGGCGGTTCTGCGCGCTGTCCTGGTTCCGTCGTGGGTGAAGCTTTCCCCGCTGCGGCTTTAGTCAGACGATCTTGTTGAGGGCGTGGTCACTGATGGTCCGGGCTGTAGATGAGTTGATTGGTTCTCTGCAGCCGTAGCTCTTGACTGGATCGTGATCCATTCGCCTGTGTGCGCGGTCGTCCGGCTGTTCTCCGCTCAGGGGCTGTAGTCACTAGACCCAGGGCAGGATGGCCTCTTTGCCTTGTCTGGACTGGATGGCGAGACTGGATGGTGACATGTTGACACAAATAGAGAGGGAGAGACAAAGCACAACGAGCCAATGCAAGTCCGTACAGAACTAATGAGCTAAAATGTTGCTATGTGTTGCGTACTTAACTGATGTCATCAGATGGTGACGCAAACTAAACGCTTATTATCCTAGCTGTAAAGAAGGGGTCAGATAGTTTGTGTGGGTAAACACAGGAAACTATGAGTAAACTTAATGATGAGCGATTAACTTTGGAGCTATTCAGTTCATCGGTGTAGTTACCAAAAGATTTCACTGATGTTCAGACAGGTTCAGTCTCTAATAGGGAGAAAAATAAGAACAAAATCCATCAGAAAGAGAGGTATAAAGGGTTAAAGCAAAAGAGAGAAAGTGAGCTGACTGCCAGCCCTGAGGTCAGTGACGGGGCCCACCGTGTGGGGGCGCTCTGGAGTCGTCACACCTGGGAAATGGCAGAGCTGAGAGAGCAAAAGAGAGAAAGGCCCCCCTGGGATGGGCCGAATTACCCGGGGTAGAGAGAGTGCAACTTGATCGATTTGGTCAAAGTTTAAATTTAAATCAAGACTGTTTAATCAAAAATTTAAAATGAGCAAATACAATTATGATTGCTAAAGGGAGAGTTGAATCTAAGGCGGTGAAATAATTAAAATTAAATCACACACAAAAAAAACATACATTATGTTAATTATCATTATGGTTTAAATAACAATAATTAATAATGTAACATCAAAAGGAAAAGAGAAGGGAGAGACTGACTGGGACTATCTATAAGCGTTGTTGCTCAAAGAAAAAAAATAAATAAATAAATAAAAATAAAAAATTAAAAATAATATGAAATCAGGCATAGGTATTGGAAGAGGTTTTAGACAGACTTCTATCTTTTAATAGAAGGAAATACCTTTTATGCGGGATTTCAGATTCCACCTTGTGTGGATTTAAACGCGCATCTAAGCGCAGTTACCATGGCGATGCGTTATCGCGGGTGTATATTTCTTGTGTCCGTTTTACTGAACACAGGTACATGTTTTGCAAACTTTAACTTAATAGGATGCTTACACTATTAAAAGGTTGCTTAGTTACGATGCGTGCACCTTGATCTTGAGTCAGCCTGCTGACACAAGACTTGTATGTGCTTTGCACAAAACAAATAAATAACACTCGATCAAGATTTGTACAGTAATAACGCGAAGTTGTTTACTATATTAAATCTATTCGACGAGCAAACGGGGTCAACCTAATCAGTTAGCTAAGCTGAGGTTTTAACCCAAAGGAGCAAGATAGCTGATTAGCATTGGAGTGCACATCAATGGCTAATCTATCTACACTCAAAATATAAAGATATGGCCATTGTAAGGTGAAAGAGGAACATCGCTCAATCAGCTTCTTCACGCAAAAATAGAGGTTTTCTTCGCTCAATTTAGGGTGGCTTTAGGACGCTCTATAAAAGATTTCTTCGTTTTATAGGGTCAATATATAAACTGCAGTTAAGTTACATCTTCAACAGTGGTTTAGTTTCTCTGTGCGAGAGGCTCAAACATCTGTGAAGGTGTTAAAGGTGGGCTTGGCCACACCGTTCTAACACACACACACACAAACAAAAGAGACGCGAGTCGCGAGCCGAGTTTGAATACACAAGCATGCAGACACACAAATTATTCCTGAGCTGCTCACATCACATAGTTTAAAACTGCCCGCATTCTCCACCAATTAATGTAGAGAATTTTGGTTAGCTCAAAGAATTTAAGATGATCAATAAATGTGTGTATATGCATGAGACTGTTTCTCTCATCACATATACACTGCAAACTCCACCAGGTCTTAGACCAATGAATAGGATGAAATGAGTTATTTAAAACATACATTTCAGTCAGGGAAAGTAGTTTAACTCACAGGAAATCGTGTATAATAATCGTCATTAAATATACGCAATTTCCAGTTTCTGATCAGTAACAGTAATAACGATATCGACTGGTTTCTTTGTCCAGCAAATTATTCAGTGATATCCATTACTCTGACGTTGGCTCGTCGTCACGGCAACGCATTTTACTAACCAGAACGGAGTCAAAACAATTGAACAGAATAGGGCTTAAGGTAGCAATATGAGATCGAAACAGTTTAAGTGACTTTGTAATGTAAGCATTCAGCACAGAGAATCATTATATGTGAATATATGGTTGTTTATTAAACTATTCTACTTACAAACGATCGCACATAGACGTACATAAAACACAAATAGACAGAGAACGCGTGAGAGAGAGAGAGAGTAAGAGAGAGAGAGAGAGAGAGAGAGAGAGTAGGAGAGAGAGACAGAAAGTGAGTTTGCAAGGGACAGGAATGAAAACAGTTCTGAACAACCTGAAATCGTTTCTTTTATAAAACGCCTAAAACGCAGCTATCTACGTTTGTAGAAAGGACGGATACTTGCAAGCTTGTTGTTGTTGTGCATTGCTCCGTTTGTGTTCAGTTCAGAAAGTCCTTTCCAGTTCCTTGAGCGTATTGCAGCAGGCCTCATCTCCTTATGCTAGGTGAGCCGCTCCTCCCCCCCCATGGATCTGGGGGGGGGGGGAGGCGCGAGATGGCGTGTGTTCGAGTCCAGTAGAAGAGAGAGAGAAAAGAGCGTGTGCGCGCCTTTAAACTCTTGAAGAGTAACGCCCCTCAGTGTGGGCTTGCCCAATGAGAGAGGCTGAATCCCAAGCGGGAGATTTGGAGTTTTTATGACTCTTTGTCTGAAAGCAAGGCAATTTTGCATTTGGATATTCATTCGAATCTACTAGGGATTCATGAAACTCTGATATGTTACATGTGTATCATCATAGAATATGCATCATCTTTCAGATTATCAAAATGCGAATTCAGAGATACCAAACATGACCATGTGGTTACACCACGCAACACATCCATCCATATCTATAGTAACACATACCTAAAAACATTACACAATACAAAGACAAGATACCCAAACCACAATGACATACACACTGACTTGAGGATTGGTGTGTTCATTCATAGGAAGGTTTGTCAAAGAATTAATGAACGAAGTCGGTTACTATTGCAGTCTGTTTAAGAGAAAGTTGGTTGGAGAAATTGCGCTTCACATACTTTTGAGTCGTAAAGTCCATCTGGTCTGGCAGAGGTGTCCTGGTCACTATAGCAACCGGGGCCTCGTGGGCCATCTGAGACTCGTCGGCACCTACAGTGGGGACTGGGTGAAGGGGGGTCTGTGATTGTTTGATACTCTAATAAACAATTGTGTGTTTGATTGGTCCAGACACTACAGAGATGTGATGTGAGCGGAGTTCTTTAGTGTCACTGAGAATTCGCCGCAATTAATTAGGCGATCCGGTTGTGAAGGAGAGAAAGGAGAAAGGAGAGTGAAGAGATCAATGTCTGCACCTGCTAGAATCTTGGTCAGGATGGAATTGGAAACGGGAGGTGGTTCCAGTGCTTTAGTGGCTCGGCGCGGAAAGGTGGCGCTTGGCGCAGTCCGGCCATGGTCCACTTCCCTGTATCTGGGATGGAGGAAAGGGCTGAGGTGAAGGAAGACGCCGGCGAAGGCGGCTGATGCCTTGAGGGTGAAGGTGATGGTGGGGTTTGGCGGGCGTGAACAGTGGAACGAGAGTGTTTACGGCCCCCATTTTGCAGCCGCGGGCACGCTTGGATCCTGCGGGAAGGCATTTGCCTGTGTCACGGCAGGTGATGTTGGCGAGGCAGCGGCCTCGAAAAGATTCTCCTCTTGGAGAAATTTGATCTCGGACATTTGTCTGGCTTGGTTGGACCAAAGTCTGTTGAAAAACGTGAGATAGGAAAGGTAAGACTGTTTTGATTATTTATAGGGATTCCCTTTAACACCGATTGGATAGGGAGTGATTACTGTTGATGCATTGGCCGTGTTAATTATCTGTGCGTGCTCCTCCCAAAATTTGTTAATAAAACATCACTTGTCCTCACTGCTGCTACTGCTTGGAGAAAAAATCTTTTTCTTTTTTTTTTTTCTTGAGGGCCAGGTTCCAGAATTAAATCACAAATTAAAGACAAAAGACACTCTGTGTCTTAACTATTAATTAGAATGCAGAACAGCAGTATCACAGGAGCACCAGTCTTTTACTCCCCACATGAACCCTATAACTGCCGGTGCAGAGAAAAAAAAATCAGCAAGTTCACAATGATTATAAAGTCTGTGCGCTACACTACATTCTTTATTATTAAACGAAGTCATTAGAACAACGACAGTCTACATTAATCTACACATTCTAAGGAAATAGTGGGTTCACAGCGAGTTATCAGAACTATTTCAAGACAGTAAGACAGTTTTAAGTAGGGCTGTAGTCAAGACCACCTTTGTCGAGTCCAAGACAAGTCCAAGACCAGGACTAGTCGAGTCCAAGTCAAGACCGAGTCCAAAGAGGTTCGAGTCCAAGACAAGACCGAGTCCAAAAAAGTTAGAGTCCGAGTCAAGACCGAGTCCAGGACAGGAAAAAAAAGTCTTATGCATATCATCAAGACAATCATTTTGGGTTATTATTTGTTGATCTAAAAGCAAAAACAGTGTCACAACACCCATGATTTTTAAGTATAGACATTCCCCTTGATATCATATAATCTATTATTCTAAAGAAAACAGAATGATGACATATGGTGATACCTCATAATAGCAGTGTTAGAACTGATATACAAACACCAACCTACTACTATTACCAATGCTAGGTACTAGTACTGAGCATTTAAGCAACTAAATTACAATATAGCTTCACTGCAGATGTACAGTAGTGTAGAAAAGAAGTGACCAGTATTACAGAGGGGGTACACTAATTTATGAATTATTATACATTTATGTCCAAGAACATTACCTTTATCTTCTGCTATGTTAGCTAATGTTAACATTAACACATAGTCAAGGCTTAGCAGCTCCAGCTCTGCAGTTAACTTACCGCGATGTATGATTCCTCTGCAGGTGTCTGACGAAGTTTGACGTTGTCCCACAGGTTCCCGAAATTGTTGCTTTGCAGAATTTGCAGTCTGCCCTGTGTTTCTTTTTAAGTGCAGCGCTGATAAATTCCTGGTGATTTCTATAAGCAAACTTGATAATGGCAGAATTGGCGGACATTTTCTTTTGTTAAAGTGTGTGTGAATCAATGAAAATTAACGTTAGCAGGGCACGCAGTAGCAGAGCGTGCCGTGCAAATATAATCTAGTGTGTGATTGGTTATTACTTTTTTTTTTTTGTTTTTATGTTTTTGTGATTGGTTATTGGTAGTGATGGGTCGTTCGGGCAGATGACGTGACGAAAAATTATATTTTAATTAAATTCGGGCGGGTGAAATGAAAAAATTAAAATGAAAAAAAGTTTAAAATGTGTGCTTACTGGGAACATAATAAAGACACCTGGACTCGGTCGAGACCAAAAGCCATATTTGGCAAGACCAGTGGCCGAGACCGAGACAAGTCCGAGTCCGAATACCAGCGAGTCCGAGACAAGTCCGAGACCATAAAAAAAACGGTCTCGAGACCGGACTCGAGTCCAAGACCGGACTCGAGTACTACAGCCCTGGTTTTAAGACAGTAATATTGTGATTTACCTGGAAACCTAAAGCTGCACTAGGTGTACATCACATATTAGCACAAAAAAATAAAAAGATATTTTGAGCACTCAATTGAAAATATACACACAATGTATTAATTGTACTTACAGGTTGTGGTTCGGAGACGCTTGTTGATCTAAATAAAGAAGGTACAGACTTATTTTTCACGGACAAGTGTCGCATTTAGGTGTTGAACTCGAACTAATTAGCATATTAATGATATCAGTGCGTTGTATTTTCTAGCTTCTCTGTGGTCACATACTGCATTCTAATACAGACAAATTCTTAATAAAATGGGTTTCATTGATATATTTTACTGTTTCTGTTGTCAGACAACAGGATGAATATGAAATAGCGAATGAAATGTGGCCCATTAAGACTACATAACCAGCTCTCGAAGATATTAATCTGCACTAAAATCCTGAATCTAGCAATAAATTTGCTAAGTTGGCAACACTGATGACTAGCACACAACAAAAAGGTTAAAATTGTATTGCTGTGGTATTGTGGAAAAACTGACAGAAGATTCTAAAATATGATGACTCGTTAAGGTGATTCAGAATCGACTTTTTACAATATATTTATTTATCATAAGCTTTTTTGATTAACAACTTTGCAGACTATTTACATTTAAGGATATCTACGTTACAAACTGCAAAAAAGATATTTTCGAAAACCTATATGACCTGCTATTTAATGTAAATCTATTCTGACATAGCCTATATTTTTGGTTATTGTTATGTTTGCTGTGGTTCTGTCATTAAACAGAAACACAAGATCCAACTTCAAGTGAAAGATAGATAGTCTTTATGTGACAACACCAGCAACAGCGACAGCAGAAGAACTGTAGAAGTAGATAGTGCAGATAATCCAGCAGTGAAGAGTAATCCAAACCAGACAAGGAAATACATCCAACCAATCTGCGAAGAACCATCCAAAGGTCAGAGGAAACAGCAACCAGGCGATATCTGACTCAGGAACTAGGAAGACTGACAAAGAGCAAGAGCAACATGAGCAACAATGATCTGACAACACTAGCGAACACACAGACGCAGAAATGAGCACACGGATCCATGAACCATAACGGTACTCCTTACTCCCAGAGAAACTTACCTGATGATTGTAATCATCGATAAGATAGTGATCCAAAATGTCACTTGCAACAACTCCTCTCCTCTGGATCATAATGCTCCTAGTCCTGGAATCCACGTCCTATCCAGATACTTGCATTTTCCTTGTGCTTGGTGCACAAGGACAGCGACTCAAATGTAAAAAAAAAATAAATATTGTCATGAGTGTCCCAGTCCTCGAGTATCCTTTAATCCAGGGGTAGGCAAGTTCGGTCCTAGAGAGCTGCAGTCCCACAGAGATTAGCTCTAACCCCAATCAAACACACCTAAGCAAGATAATAAATGTCTTCAGGATCACAAAGGCTATAGGCAGTTGAGGTTATTTTTAGGGTTGGAGCTAAATTCTGAACTCAGGACCGAACTTGTCTACTCCTGCTTTAATCTGTCATTTATCATTCTAAGTAACGATACTCACTGCTTCATTGCCTGTTAATAAACCACTGTTGTATTCTCACCAACTTCCCATCTCTGTGTCTGGCATTTAGTAGCAAAAGACTAGACCAACACTGCAACCAGTATGAACACTACAAACATAAAGCAAACAGTAATGACAAATGGTATTGTTTCAGTCAAGAACTGCAATAATATGAACTTCACTGAAAAAATCCTTACATTACTCTGTCCAATCAATTCTCTGTACTCTCTCACTCCAGATGGTGCTCCTATAGAGGTGTATTCTAGGGAATTTTAGGAGCTATCTTCCACTGTCTACCTCGATGATCTGGTGTTACAGACAAAATTCCATGGGGGCCTGGATAAACCACTATATTCCCAGATGCCTTGAGATACCAACAATTGCACCTTGAATCAATATATACTCTATGCCCTCATGCTCAGCCGCTCTGTCTCAGTTTACTCATTGGTCCTCTTTCCAGCCCCAGAATTTGCTCCAGAGTCTGCTCCAGTCTTAGAGTGTCCAGGGTTCACTCCAGAATCCGCTCTAATCCTGAAGCACCCAGCATTCACCCCAGAGTCCAGTCCAGTGCCAACACACCTAGAAGTCACTAAAGACTGAAGAAGTCACTCCAGAATCTGCTCCACTCTCAGAACCCCCAGAGTCCACTCTGGCTACAAAGTACAGCCTACAGTCTGCTGCAGCCCCAGAGCTCAAACATGCAAGAGCCCAATCAAGTCCCAGAGCTCAGCCTGGAGAGTGTTGTCCAGAATTGTATGTGGCCGGCATACATGGAGGCTGATTTCTGTGAGTTCCATCTCTAGTTCCCTTGTTATGGCCAAGAAGGCCAATCCTAGCTCCAGCATCACTGGCTCCCTCGTCACGGAGACCTCTCCTTGCTCCAGTGTCCCTGGCTCCCTCATCCCTGCCACAGAGGCCGTTCCTTGCTCCCTCATATCAGCCATTACAGCCACTCTTACGCTATCTATATATGTTCTTTCTGTTTTGCCAGAGGTCAGCAAATCAGCTGGCATGCCAGTTATCTGCCAGTCATATGGCTCACCAGGGGTTAGTTTCATCAGCTCCACCCTGCATCCTGAAATGTCCACTGGGAGTTCCACACTGGCTTCTCCTGCCTGCTTCGCCTCCCTGGTTCTTTCCTCCTTCCAGAGCCTCATGGAATCTACTGTTTTGGAGAGTTTTTGGAGGTGGGGGTGTTGTCATGAGTGCTCTGGTTCTTATACACTGCTACACTCCCTCACTCACACTCTGGACTACATTTCCCAGCATCCCTCCTGGATCTCACCTGCAATCATTTAGCCATTACCTGCACCTGCCACTGATCATCACCCCATCAAAACACAGATAAGTACACACCTTTGATGCCCACATTGTGTGGTCTACTTTGTGGATTACAGACTACTTATCTGTTTGCTTATAATGCTTTGACAAAAACTCAACATGCTACTCGAGCCATCTGACACAAGCGTGCACACATAAAGCTGCCTTTCTCAGACAGCATGCAACCTCGGATTCAGTTCTTTTTTATTTGTTATTGCGTAGACAATTCAGTATGACTTAGTACAAAACCAACTTCCTCTTCTTCATCTTAAAGACTTATATATAAATAGTTGGGAAATGATTGTCCTTCATGGGCTGGAATACATAGGAAACAATCATTTCTTAATCATTTCTTAATTTTTAAAAAATGTTGACCAGTAACTGTTTTTAATGCTTGCTTTCACTGATTGTGTACCTCCAGCTTTGTCATTCTATTTATACTGAGTGTGTGTGTGTGTGTGTGTGTGTGTGTGTGTGTCATTCCTCTGTTTCCCCTCAGGATCTTATGTATAATGCATGTGGGTTCTCATGAATATGCTAATTTGGCAGAATGCAGGGAGAGGTGAGAGGGCTTCCCCTGTTCTCTGCTTGCATCCATCTGATGAGAGAGAAATGTGCACGAGAGAAAACATGCTTCACATATACAGAGATGAGAAGAGGATGTGAAAAAGAGAAATGTGAGGAAAGGTATAAAAGGGTAGATAGCTTCTTGACATGAATAAATTAGAAAACACTGTTCAACAATGAAAATAAGTAAATTAATAAATAAGACATCTAAGAAAACGCAGGTAAAATGTCATGAAGCTGTAAGCAAGGCATAAATTAAAATTCAATGGTCTTCTGACCAAATAATGCACAAGTTCTGATAAGGTCATGGACAACAGTGATAAACAATAGAGTGACATATATTTAGGGCAGCAAAACAGAAAGTAAAGGAGAGATTAGGTAATAGTAAATGCATTTTAGGCTTACACTACATTTTGAAAGTTCACTTTAAACATACTATTAACTGTAAGTTACTTTTTCACTAAATGTTAACTAGCTCTAGTAAAGCATAAGCCTGTCAGGTTATGGTTTAGGGTAGTAGAATGGTAACTCTTTATATTAAGTATACACTAATAAAGTATTTATGGTTAATACATTGTTAACAAAGCATTATCTAACTCTTTACATATGAGCAAATTAAACCATAATATATTTTGTAATTATAGCGACAATGAATGAAGAACTCACTATTTGTATAATGTCTATTAATGTATTAAATACAGTTTCTAAACTATGAATTAACAATAAACTAATAGGCTGCAAATGATTACTTTAAAGTACTTTATTAGTGTACATGTATTATAAAGTGTTACCAGTAGGATAAGTTGACTTGCAAAATTAATTGTACTGAAAAAATTACTTGTAGTCTGTCTCACTCTTGTTCTTCTCCAGAGTGAATAAAAACACTATATTCTATGACCGTGCTTTACTAATAAAGTACTAATAAACAACAGCTATGTTTCCAATAGGCATGCTAATAAGCAACTAGTTAACAGCGAGAATTGGTCCCTATACTAAAGGGTTACCAAGGGTTTCCTTTAGTGATAAAACATTGCTGGAAATTATGTTCATTCCAGTTATATAGTCACTTTTAAATATAAATTCCTTTTCACAAATGTGAAAGTGTTGTGTAGTCTATCCCAACACATTACACTGCAGAGACCATATGGAAGAAACAGAGAGAGAAACAAGTGTCAAGAAGAGAAAAGTTCAGAGAGAGCAGAAGGGATAGGAGAGCAGAAGAAGGTAAGCAAGACATACATGTAGACATGCATGTTCACAAATGCACACAAACCTTCAGGCAAGCATCTGAGAGTCAGATTGCTCACTATCTCTGGCTAAAGGTTGTTGGTGGCTGGCAGGCACTGAGAGTGACCTGGTACATGCTCACTGAGACACTGCAGATGGGCTGCAGTGGAGGATGTGAGAGATTGGGATATGTGACCTTCAAAGATGAGAGATCAGCAACCTCGGGCAAATGTGAAAAGTCATTCTAAGCCTGTTTGCATTGTAAAACAAATATAATATAGACAAATATACATGCTTGCTTTCTTCCTAACACACCTGTTGTTTTCCAGTTTTGGTGCATAATGTTAAATAAAATGAGAATACAATTTCAACCTTGAAACCTATGCGCACCTCTATATCATTATCAATTATGTTAATAATTGCAATTGCATTTTAGCACAACGTAAGTGCATGTTCCGTGTATAAACCACAATATACACAGATGCTATAAGGTTTTAGGTTATTATATAATTCATTGAACAAATGGTGGACAGACATATCTCCAACAATGAATAGTACAATCATCATTGGACACAGTCATGGTGTCTGCAGGCTAAATCTGCCTGTGGGTAATGGATCAAACTTTCAATTGATGCAAATCAATTATTTACTCAGCCATGCCCACCTCCAACTTCTGTTATGTCCGCACCTGCCTATCGGCCACCCTAAACATGAAGAGGTAGATACCAATGTGTGATCTGCATATTGGCATCTTTCATTCAGTAGAGTCACTGGAGCAGGTCCAAACAGAGGGTGAAGGTCCATCCTAGGAGGTAATTCTGAAGACTGCCCATTTCTAAACATTCAGTTTTTTTTATACTGTTGTACTTAGTCTCTCTCATTGAGAGCTTATGGATGATGTAACAAACTGGATGCTCCTCCTCTCTGACCACATTGAAACAAGACATCTCCCAACTCTCAAAAAAGGAGAGAGGTCAGAAGAATGTAACAATGACAAACCACACAGTGCAGTTCTTAGCCTAGTGAAAACCCCCAAACTGAATGGAAGTGTGAAGTATGAATTCATCTAAATCAAATACTGTGGTGAAGTCTTTTTTTAAATGGGTTTTTGGTGTTAAAGGAATCTGACAATATCCCTAATTAATATTCAGTGTTAAATAAAAGCTAATCATGCATAACTGATTGAGCAAGTTGTACTCCTGAAGGAAATGGTCCTCACTGCAGAACACAAGATCCAGGGGGGGAGGCTGGATACAGATCTCCTCCCACCTTACATATACCTAAACCTACCCGTCTCCACCTATGATCCCTGAATCCACCCATCTCTACCCCCTAGATGTGGATTCAGCCCCCCACCACCTGGATCTTATGTTCTGCAGTGAGGGGCTACTGTCCTGAGTATACATCAAATTGACATTTTTTTTGACAGTCCACACAGAACTGTAACAAGCTTCACGAAAATTAGTAGGTTGGCCCCAGTCACTGCACTATTTGTTTCCAGCAAATAGCATTTACTATGGATCATTACTCTTGGGTGTGGGTTAGAGAGTGTCTTTATGTGGTGCTCTATTAGATTTGTGAAACCAGGGAGGGGAAAGACAATATCTGCAAACTCCTTCTGTCACTGGGCTACCTCTGTGAAGTTAGGATGGGGAGAGGTGATCACCACAAGGGACTAGGGTGTTGGATTGGCTTTGACATTCACCTCCGGTTTAAGCTCTTCCACTCTACAACCACCATTGCCAACAATTCGGGGACCGCCTTTATGGTTTGAGGTGAGTGAGTAAGTGAGATGGTATCTGAGATGCCCAAACCCAATCCATTTATCTTACCATATAATCAAACTCCCACACTGTAAAAGCAATAGAAGCATTGTCTCATCCAGTGTAATCTCACAGAGCTGAGTATCAAACAATTGGATTTGACATTCCTGGACCTGGAGCAGATTCTTCTTTGACAGCTGCCATAGGGTTTGGAGTTTTTTGTTCATAACGTACTGAATTAAATTTTTACTGCTAGAAGGTAGTAAAAATCCCTCTTCACATAGGATCATTATGGTCACTCTGACTGGTCTACGGCAACACCTAACAATACTTGATGATTGGAGAAGCTCTGACCCAGTCATCTAACAATCACTATTTGGTCCTTAAAAGTAGTAAAAGTAAAAGTCATTTAAATCTTTTTGTTTGCCCGTTTGGCCCCAGCGGTCTAGCCTGGATTCTCTCAAGGTTTTTTATTCTCCTCCTACAACCAAAATAAATTGTACATTCAAATCATTTAAGAACGTTTAAGGACATTATATTGTTAGATTTAATGACACAATGAGTGCTTAGTACTCCCACAAAATGCAAGCCTGTTGACAGAAAAAAAACTTCCAGCTTCAGAGAATATTCCAACCTAATCGTTGTGTAACTGTTGTGTTGGTGTGGTATCCTTCACCTCACGGCTAGCATGATCAATCCATTCATTCTGCGCTCTACAGTGGTAACACGATTCTAGGTGGGTTTGGGCTTTTGAAGAGGAAACCTCTGTTATCAGTACTTCAACAGACATTAAATAGGTATTAAAAGCACCTAATTGGCATAGAAGGCAAAACTTCAGTGCCATCAGCAAAAGCTTTACCTCCCTCAAAATATTCAGTCTTTCTTTCTTTTTTAAGCTTTTACAACTACAGATCACATTTACATTCTGCAGCTGCTAACAAAATACTCTGTTAAAAAATAGAAGATTTTTTGTATCTCTCTCCTTCTCTAGGATCGCAGGTTATTTTACATTTGTGGTAATGTTAAGCGTAACATTTAGGGATGCACCGAATGTTTGGCAACCAAAGTTATTCGGCCGAAAATAGAAAAAAAAACTCTTCCAGTGTTCAGCCGAATACGCGAAAAGGCTGAATAAATTATATTGAACAATGGCGTGACCTGATCAAATAAAGGTGCGCACTAATGCAGCAAACATGTCAGCAGTGTGGAAGCATTTAAAACTGTCAGAGAAAGACGCAAAAATCATTACAAGGTGGTTGTCGTTGGTTACTGTATGATGACTGAAATCGCGAAATTGCCTTAAACCATTAGTAAATAAACTACAGAATGTTATGTTGTCTAATACACGCACAAATTGTATTTATTCTGACAGTGCTGCACAAGCTCGTTAGCCAGGGTTCAAAGTCCAAAGGTCAAGGGAAGTCTGCGCGATGAGAATCATTCATAAATCTGCTGCTGTCAGCAAAAAGTAGTACTAAGGTCTTCTTTTGGGTTTCCACCAAATTAAAAGTCAACATTCATAAATGTTAGTATTGTAATTTTACTGTAACACAAAAATAATCATTACAACAGCTCTGTTAATGTATTATAACATTCTCCTTTGCTCAACAAGGCTGCATTTATTTGTACATTAAAAACACATGCCTGATTCAAGAAGGGGGTCTTAAAAATGGCCAAAGAATATTATTTTAACTAACTTGTTCATTTTGCTTTGTTGGTAGGCTATAATGTCTACTAGAATGTTAAAAATGTCCAGTGTTAAATAATTTTAAATTGTTGTTTTGTAAATGATTTTTTCTTCGAAAAGCAAGACAAAACTGTAAAAAGCAAATATTGGCTATTTAATTTATGCAATGGTGAAAAAAATTGGCAAAATACATGGGGAAAAAACACAAAACAACCGTGTTCGGGAATCGGCCTTTGGCCCAGTGTGTAATTTTGTTCAGCTTCAGCCAAGAACTTTCATTTCGGTGCATTCCTAGTAAAATGTACTAGTAGATTTTAGATATTGGGCAGTACTTTTTTTTCTTCCATGTCAATTATTACACCTGAGTTTTCCAGCACATTTGGTAATTATCAGCTGTAAGAAACACCACTGCTTACAGCTTCATTTTGGCCATCCCCCTACTTTCCATCTAAGTAGTTCTTGGTCAGAATAAGCTGAAATAGAAGACACTTTGCCAAAAATCTTACTCTAATAATAAGTTAAACAGTGTTCAACTCTTGCAGGTCCAAGTCTGTTATATCTATTGTCTCAACTATCGTCATCTGACTCTACCCAGCCCCCAACTATCACTTCATAAAATACCTTCTTTCTCCTGTGTAGCTGTGGGAACAATGTGCACAGGCAGCTGTGTGGTGAAGGAGTCTAATGAGACGTCTATCGCCTCAGTCTAGACCGAAGCTTTCAGCTCAGGCCACTTACTGCAGGGGAGCACAGTCACACCTTGTGAATTTTTGAGAGCCTCAGCAATGGAAGTGACAGTTGGGCTGGTGTGTGTGGCAGAAAATGGTGAAAGTGCTCTGTATGTATGTGTGTTCTCTAGGGTAGGGAGATGTGAATAAAGTGTGTTAACATTGCTTAAGGACTCTGTCATAGATGCCTTCACACCACAGCTGGATCCTTACAGACTAAGATGGGCTCTGTTCCAAATCTTAGAAAACTGTCTTGCTGCTTACGGCCAACATAGCTAGATGTCTTCAAGAAATCTTATAAGTGACTGATTTAGAACGCTCTGCAGGAACTCACAAAATGGTACTACTTTATTTGTTCACTGAGCTTGTCACAATGGATTCTGACTTCTTCTTTGAAGGATACATGTGATGCTGCCATAAAATTTGTCTAAAAATGATGCTGAAATAAAATATTACTTTCATGTCACTGGACACCAATTACAGCAGACAGTGTTGTAGAACTGCTCAGTATTCGCAAGAGATATATTTACTGCTTATTTTCTTCTTTTAATCAGAATCAGTCATTCAAAGGCTTCTCTTCTAATCTACCAGCGATGATTGTAAACACTCAAAGGTGATTAAGGAGCCTGGAGGAATAAAAAATGAACCATGAACCATGGCAGAATAAATAATGAGGGGCTGAAAAAAAGAATGTGAACCATGTGACAAACCAAAAAGTACCAAAAATGACCAACTGTATAATTATTGCATATAATTATTGTACTCATTCAGTACCATTACGTCTGTTACATGTCTCCTTATGTTTCATGTCTTTTGCCTTTGTGTTTGCACTATTCTGATTTGGTTTCTCCCTCTGTCTTCCCCCGTCTGTTTGTAATCATTTGGTTTAGTCCTTGTTCATTCATTATCTGTATCACCTGTGTCTCTTGATTAGTTGGTCTTTATAAGTCTGTCTCAGTTTTCAGTCCTTTGTCGATCATTTCATGTTGTACAAGTGTGTGTGGATATTCCAGTTACTCCCGCTGAAGATCTTTATTAAAAACTGTTTATTATTTGAGTTCAGTCTCCAGTCTCGTCAAACCAGCACCCAAAAGTAACAGAATGATCGACCAAAACCGTAGTGCTGAGGAACGGCTGTGGAGCTTGAGGCAGAGCGGTCGGGAGTTGGAGCGGTATGTAGAGGATTTCCTTGAGCTTTACCATCAGGTGAGCTGGTCAGACGCTTCCTTCGGCTTTGTGTTTCTGTTGGGGTTGGACGAAGAAACTATTCGTTGCGATCTCTCTGGTTATGATGTCCCGTTTGTCGAATTGGTCAATACCATTCTCTATTTTAACTGCTCCAATTTTGAGATAGAACTAATAAAGAATGACAGTCCGATCCAACGTCCAACCCCCTCAGAAACACATCCCATCGCACCAGCTCACCCAATGCCAAGAGCCTCTGCATACTGATCCAACAGTTCAGACCGCCTGCCTCACCCTGAACACCCAGCGATCCTCCAGAGCTCCATAGCCTTCCTCAGCCCAATACCGCTGGCCACAGTTCCTGATCTCCCGGCCGAGATGGCCACAGTTCGAGATTTCCCGGAGATGGCCAGCGTTCCTGATTTCCAGGCCGAGATGGCTGCAATACCCAAGTCTGCACGCAAGATGGCTGCAATGCCCGAATCTGCACGCAAAATGGCTGCAACGCCCAAATCTGCACGCAAGATGGCTGCAATGCCCGAATCTGCACGCAAAATGGCTGCAACGCCCAAATCTGCACGCAAGATGGCTACAATGCCCGAGTCTGCACACAAAATGGCTGCATCGCCCAAATCTGCACGCAAGATGGCCTCCGTTCCTGAATCCCCGGCTGAGATGGCCGCTGTTCCTGATTTCCAGGCCGAGATGGCCTTTGTTCCAGATTTCTCGGCCAAGATGGCCGCTGTTCCTGATTTCCAGGCCGAGATGGCCTTTGTTCCAGATTTCCCGGCCAAGATGGCCACTGTTCCTGATTTCCAGGCCGAGATGGCCGATGTTCCTGAGTTCCCGGCCGAGATGGCCTTTGATCCTGAATCCCCGTCCGAAGAGGCCACATTTCCTGATTTCCCGGCCGAGATGGCCGATGTTCCTGAGTTCCCGGCCGAGATGGCCTTTGATCCTGAATCCCCGTCCGAAGAGGCCACAGTTCCTGATTTCCCGGCCGAGATGGCCACAGTTCCTGATTTCGCGGCCAAGATGGCCGCCGTTCCTGATTTCCCGACCAAGATGGTCGACGTTCCTGATTTCCCGGCCAAGATGGTCGACGTTTCTGAGTTCCCGGCCGAAAAGGATGGAATGGACATTATGAATATGCCTCTGCCTATGGAGTTCACGGCCCCAATCCTCTCTCCTGAAACCCTGCAGGTCCCGTCCTGCCTTCCAGAGCCTCCGCTGGTTACGGCCAGCCTTCCAGAGCCTCCGCCGGTCCAGTCCAGCCTTCCAGAGCCTTCGCTGGTCCAGTCCAGCGGTCCAGAGCCTTCGCTGGCTACACCCAGTCTTCCAGAGCCCCCGCTGGTTACACTCAGCCTTCCAAAGCCTCCGCTGGTCCAACCCAGCCTTCCAGAGTATCCTCCCAATGAACTGCTGAATTTCCCAAAGAAAATTTTGGGGGGGGCTACATACCCCGAGTCCACGTGGTCTGGCCGAGGACTGACGCCAGGGCCACGGGGACTGCCCAGCCATGGCTCATTGAACTGTCTGCACGGCCATGGCTTCCCGACCCGCCATGGCATTATGAACTGTTTGTCCAGCCATGGCCCCCTGACCCGCCATGGCTACTTGAACTGTCTGTCCGGCCGTGGCCGCCTGATCCGCCATGGCCTGATAAACTGTTATACCGGCCGTGGCCGCCTGACCCACCATGGCCACCTGAACTGCCTGTCCGGCCATGGCCTCCTGACCCACCATGGCCACCTGAACTGCCTGTCCGGCCATGGCCTCCTGACCCACCATGGCCACCTGACCTGCCCTGTATCCCTAATCCGCCCTGGAGGCTCTCCCCGCCTAGACTATCCTGGTTCCGTGTCGGCCTCCAGGGCGCCCGCCCTCCCTCCCCGGTGTTTCCGTCACGGCGCGAGACGCGCCTACCGGGAGGGGGAGGTAATGTTACATGTCTCCTTATGTTTCATGTCTTTTGCCTTTGTGTTTGCACTATTCTGATTTGGTTTCTCCCTCTGTCTTCCCCCGTCTGTTTGTAATCATTTGGTTTAGTCCTTGTTCATTCATTATCTGTATCACCTGTGTCTCTTGATTAGTTGGTCTTTATAAGTCTGTCTCAGTTTTCAGTCCTTTGTCGATCATTTCATGTTGTACAAGTGTGTGTGTGGATATTCCAGTTACTCCCGCTGAAGATCTTTATTAAAAACTGTTTATTTGAGTTCAGTCTCCAGTCTAGTCAAACCAGCACCCAAACGTAACAACGTCATTACCATGATATTACCATTACCACAATAAAACAGTATGTTACGTAAATAGGGCTAAAGGAGAGAAAAGAGAAAGAAGAGAGGCACACCTAGGCATCTGATCCATCTTAAAGTCAGCATTAACTTTTTTCTAGTCCACGCTAATAAATTGAAAGAATTTTTAGTCAGGCAAACTGTGACTTCCAATTAATCTGCTGGCATCTGGCCAGCAACATAACAAAGGCTATGATATCATTTCTTAGAAGCAGTGTCGGTTTCACTGAGCACTTTTTTCTGAAGCTTGATGCAATGACTCGAGTAGTTCTTTCCAAAATAAAATTTTTCATGAATTGAAAACTGAATGTTTTGCATATACTCCCCCCCCCCTAAATTTTAAAGAGCTCCTATTATGCTTTTTCAAAAATGACATAAAATTGTCATACCTGCAAAGTTGTGAAACCGAAAGTGCATGATAAATAAAGTCATTGTCTATCAAAAAAAGGAGTCGGCTCACTTTTGTTAAAACAAGTCATCAGGAATCCAATTTTGTGTTGTGTTCCCGTCATTTTACTGACTACTGCTTTTACAAACTCAGGGAGTGCAACGTGGGATTCACCAAAAGCTTGCTCTTAAAGGGGTCATCGGATGCCCATTTTCCACAAGTTCATATGATTCTTTAGGGTCTTAATGAAAAGTCCCTAATATACTTTGGTTAAAAATTCTCAATAGTAGTGTAAAAAAACAGCCTTTTACCTTGTCAAAATCAGCTCTGCAAAAACTCAGCTCATTTTAAGACATGGCCCCTTTAAATACCACCTAGCTCTTCTTGCCCCGCCCCTCTCTGGGACTAAGAGACATATAATGTTTACTTTAGCTGCGTTTAGCGTGTTTAGCGGCGAAACTTGCCAACAAGCACATTATTAAGAAAGGCCATTCACAAAGACGCATAAAAAAATCTTTATATTCACTTCTGCTGTGGGTGAAGCTGCATCAGGAATGATTCGCACGAACACAAAGGCATATGCAGACCGGTCTTGCACTTTTCTTTTAAAAGTGAAAGTAACATTTTCCTCTGCATCTTCAGTAAATGACGACCACTGTGTTCAGTATTACATCCAACAACAGAACACCTCAATCGCCCAATTAGAGTCTTCCTCTGCACCTGAGTCGACACAATGGCGGTGTATTCGGACTGTTTCAGCTTGGTGAGGGCAGGTCTCAGGTAAGATGCTCATGTCAATCAACTGTATTTCGTCACAACGACAAGAAGCTGAAAATGATCTGATTTTAAAAAGGGGATATTACTTTAAAAGATTAAAAAAATACAGCTGGATGGATTTTATTATCGCAGGGTGGTTGTGTACACAAACTACCAACACACATTAATGTTCAAACAACATCTAAAAGTTGGTTTTGCATCCAATGACCCCTTTAAAAGATGGATGGTTTATTAGAGGCTTGCTCCTCTGAATCTGTAAGTATGATTAATAATTGATTATTGTATTTTCTAGCAATCATTCAAAATACGTAGTGTATGTTATGTTGTGTCTTGCTGCAGGTGTCTTGCTAAGCGGCTAACTCACACTTCTGTAGTTATGTTGTTCAACTGTGGGCCCACTGTTGTCTAAAAATGTATCGACTGATGCAGCTTGACTGTGTTACTTATTAGTTGGAGTAATGATAAAGGATGGCGCACAACTTTACAAGGTGTAATGCCTTATATAATGTTGAAGTTTACAACATAGAGGTGTGCCCGGTTCGCTTACATAAACAAATTGTGAGCACTTTCCACGGCAGTCCGTGCTAACTAGTTGAAGTATTCTTCAGTCGTGCTTGCGAATCACACCGTGTCTACATCGGACGTGACAGTTTTCGTGCCGCAACAGCTAAAGTCCATCTACACTGGATGCAACAAAGCGACCATTGCAAATCATTTTAACTTGTGTGAGCACGTCATAAATAGAACACAGCAGCAGTTTAGGGATTTGTCGTGTTGCGCTGCATCCAGTGTAGACAGCATCATAGGTTCAGTTGTCAGTGTCAGTTTCTTGTCGATTAGCCACTTAAACCATTTCATCATCAGACTCCGGCTCGAATTGGTAAGGTACTATCAATACCATCTTTTCTATGTATTGACAAGTCTCCATGGCTTTCATTCAGTTATGGCAATGGGCTTTTCATTTCCGACATGCGCTGTACGCGCCGCGGTAGACCAATCATAAAGGACTGCACCGTCTGACCAATCACAGCAGTGAGGGCTCACGGAAAGGAGGGGTTTAGAGAGACTGATTCTTCAAACTGCTTCGCACGAGTCGTTTATGAATCATTTAGAAATTAGGTCAAATTAAATCTTTTTTTAACCTTGCATACATGTAAACCCGTTTTAGGAGACTCATGAAACAATATTAACAACCTTTAAACTAACATAATAGGAGCTCTTTAATGTGTAATGAAAGGGAAAACTCGAAATAGAAAGACAGTCATTTAGAAAATAACACACAGTCAGTGATTGAAGTAGAAGTTGACTTCCTAAATGAAAATTTCCTGATAATTTACTCACTCCCACCTCACCCAAGACTTTGATGTCTTACTTTCTTCAGTTAACAAGAAATTAAGGTTTTTAAAGGAAATATTCCAGGATTTTTCTCCATATAGTTGACTTAAAAGGTCCAAACTGCCGTTTCACTGCAGCTTCAAAGGGCTCTAAACAATCCCAGCCAAGGAATAATGTCTTCTCTAGCAAAACGATCAGTATTTTTAAAAGAAAAATACAAATTTGTATGCTTAACCACAAATGCTTACCTCATATTTCGTAATCACGCAAATGTGATGTATGCGGATTTGGTATCCATTGACTGCCATTATATGACTGACAGACTGCAATGGTTTGAGTTAAAAATCTTCATTTGTGTTCTACTGAAGAAATGTCACCTACATCTTGGATGGTCTGGGGGTAAGCAGATAAACATCAAATTTTCATTTTTGGGTGAACTATGCCTTTAAGCCTAAAGGTTTGACCTAACGGCATTCTCCTTTATATTATAAGTTGTGCACTGCAGATGTGTTAGCATACTGTAAAATCATGTAAAAGGTTTGGATGTTGCCTCAATAAGTAAGCTAATAGGATAAATAAACAGTAGCTTCATTCATATCTGTCTCTCAGCATGTCCCATTTTCCTACATATCTGAGTCTTCCTCTCCTTGCTAGTGCAGAACTGACAGCATTGAGTCAATTAAAAGCACGAGTCTCAGGCAAAAAGGGAGGGAATGAAGTTCCCTAGTGAGAAGACAATATGGCTGTACTGAGAGACACACTCCCTCTGTGACTTCCTCAGACGGGAGTATGACAGCTGTGACCAAACTCCAGCTTCAGAGGAGATAACAAGCCTTATTAGATGCTCACCACCCCACCCCCATCAGCAGCATCTCTCTTTTTCTCTCTTGCACACACACTCACACATACACATATATAAACTGCCTCATCTATTCCCTTTCACATCACATTCTATTTTATCCATTTCATAGTAATCATATAAAATTAATCTATTTATAGTAACACTAGATCATTTCCTAATCATATGTCTACAATCCTCTACACATGCAGTTAATGTGGTACATATGAGTTTCACATACCCTAATGTATCACACATACTGGCAAACACATAAACATATGTGAGCATCTTAAAGCCCTGATGTATTATTGCAAAGTAAAGACCAAACTCATTCAACCATATGACAGCATTATCTTCTCATTTATTTAACGGTCAACAAATGAAAACATTCTCTTAAAAAAGAAATAAGCAATGAAATCAGTAAACATCTTTTAAAGTCTTAAAAACTATAATACAATATTTTTAATATATTGTTTGTACAAAATAAGAGTCAGAATACAGTGACAAAACAATGATTCTATTTCAAACACAGAAAGCAACATAAAGTATCAGGACACAGACACAAAGAACCAGAAAGAGTCTCTCTGATACATCAGTTTCATAGACTGCTGTTATTTATTTAGCATTTGTCTGTAACAGCTTTCCAGTAATTTAAGAACCTCAGACGAGTTATAATTTTGTAATGCAGTGAGCTATTTAAGCAGCACTACAGTTATAAAGAGTCAACAGGATATGGTCTATGCTTGTGGGTTAAAGTCAAAAGGAGGTAAACTGGCCAACAGATAACAAAAATCAAATTAAAAAGTAAAAAGTAAATGTATTAAAAATGTCCTGCTGCCACAACACCTGAATAAAGAATGATGTTTAGACATGGGAATATGGAGTTACATAAAACTGACCATAGACATAGTGGCAGACCCCACTGATTTTCCATCTGTTTTATTCAAGAGGACAAGAAACAAGTTTGGGACAGAGAATGAGTAATCACTTAAACCCCAGTATGTAGAACCCATGAGGAACTGTTTACTAAAGTTGGTACGTAATCCCTCAGATCAGCGAAACAATTTTTTTCCAGGTTTTTGCTACCCTTGAGTTCCATGCATCTTCCTTTCTGAGGACGAAGTTATAAATTATTTGAATTATTATGAATTACTTTGATGTGGGTAAAGTGCACAAGAGTAGTTTTGACTAAGAAACAAAATGTTGGGTAACTTAGCTTAGATTGTCATCATGGTTCAGTCAGTGAGACTAAAGGACCTTCACTAACAGCAAATGGAACAAAGAGAAACTCTAAGAAACAGAGCAGTTTTCAATACATGGACACAGCATAGAACATGGACATACAAGCAGTAATAAACAGACAACATAAATTCAAAGTCGGCTTTCAAAAGAGAGATTTCTATCTTGATTTGATTTCAGTGTCAGCACAGTGTATTCACCCTGATTTGCGGTGGAGTGTTGGGACCCCACTGCTGGCTGGCATGTAGGTAGTTATGTCTTAAGAAAAGATGCTTTGATGATTCTGTAGCATTCATCCAGGCACCCAGCTCTGTTTGCTGTGGCTCTGCTGCGTGCCTGTAAATCCAAATCCCATGCCCATTCCTTGTGCAAGTGAGGAATCAAAATTGAAATCAATCTCTTCTGCTGAGTCCATAATGTCATGTAAGAGTATAGACTCCATGTCACAGTCCAGACTGCTGTAGAATACATCCATATCCAGGTCTGGCGGCAGCCGCTCATGTGGGTAGAGATGATGGGGGTGGTGGTAGTTGTTGTAACCTGTCCCCGTCCCCGTCCCCTGAGGTTGGCGGTACAGTCCATATGCCATACTGTGCTGATGTGGATCTGTGTAAATATGGGGATGGCGTTGTGGGAATGGCGCTGTAGCAAGGTGGCAGGTGTCCTGTGATATATCCTGCATGCCTGCACAGTTTGGGAGAAGCGTGGTGGATGCTGGAAGATGTGTGTTGACTAGAGGACTATATAGGTAAGAGGCTTTATGTATGTATGACTGCATGTGTCCATCACTGGGCTGAGAGTGGATTGATGCAGGCCGATGGTCCTGGCTTAAGCTTTGAATGATGTTGTGGCCATGAAACGGTTTGGAGGAAGCGTCATTATTCTCACTGTGATGCAGATCTCTAGATCCTGCACAATTGCCTTGAGCAACCATCATTGAATGGACCCTATTCTCTTTTCCAAGTATCATGTCCTTGACAAGAAACTGGGGTCCTATGGTCAGCAAGCTCTGGAGAGTGCTTGTGCCCTTGTAGGCCTGCATACTACTGGAGTTCTCCTCAATAGTCTGCATGGAGGAATGATGCTGAAGCATGCTGACATCTGGCTGGGCATAAACTGTTTCACAGCTGGAGCCCTGGCCCTTCATGTCACTGGTGTAGTGGTACGGAGGCTGTTTATGACATGGGGATTGGTGCTGCTGGTAACTAATCGCTGATCTGAGATCTGCAGGACAGTGGGATGCAGGTGAGTGAGCACTTGAGGGACTAGGGTACAGGTGTGGAGATGCCGAACATGATATCCTCTCCGCTTCATGTTCCCCCAATTCCCCCTCAGCAAGTATAGGTGATAGATGACCACTAAGAGTTGAAGCTGAAGAGCTGCCAAGTGAATGGAGATCTGCCCATGTCTCAAACTCCTCCTTAACCACCACTCCAGCTATTCCAGATTTCCTAGTGGGACTGCAGTGCTCTGGAGAGCCACAGAACCCCAACAATGTCTCTGCTTCTTGCTCAGTTTTCACAGTCATTTTCTTACGGTTCCCTCGTCCTTTGCCCTTCAAGTGCTTGGTGCCGTTGTCCATTGAGACTGCTCTACGACGAGGGGATTTTCCTGGCTTCCCTCCATCAGGATTCAGCATCCACCAGGAACTCTTGCCAGTTCCTTCATTCTGCACACGGATGAAACGCGTGTGCAGGGACAAATTGTGGCGGATGGAATTCTAGAGGAAAAAAAGACAGAAAAAAGGCAAGAGTTTTAGAAGAATATAGTTACAACAGAAAACCCATTAATATATACACACAAACTGTACTATGAAGTGCAGTACAATGTTAAAGAGGGCATCAGATGCAATATTCTCTTTTACATGTAGTATGAACATGAATGTGTGTTGGCAGTGTATGTACACATCCAGCCTTTAATGATAAAAATCCACCAGTGCTGTTTTTTTAAATCACCAATAATAATGAAAACTTTCTCAGTTCTGCACAGGCCCCTCTTATGACTATTTACTGACACGGCCGTTTTAGCACAGTCTGCAATTGTTTCTACGCCGGAGCAGGGTTAGACAAGAATGGCTCCTGAGCGATTGAGGTGTATTTTTGTTGGATGCAATACTGAACATAGCAGTCATAATTTACTTTCGACATCTAAACCACTAAAGACGCAGAGGATTACTTTCATTTTTGAAGGGAATGCACCTCCGATCTGCCTGAATGCTTCTATATTCACACGAATCATATGTGATCCAGCTACACCTAAGGAAGAGTATAAGAGTTTTTTTTTTATGAATCTTTGCAAGTCGCCTTTCCTTGTGCTAGTTAGCAAGTTTTGTGGCTAAATAGTTTATAGTTAAAGTTTGTAGTCTCTCAGAGAATGGCTCATCACCCCATTGAAGATAGGGGCGAGGTGAGCAGAGCTTATTACCATTTAGAGAGACATGCACCGAAATGGGTCACTGTGAACAGTGCTGTTTTTGAAAAGGTAAAAAGGTTGTTTTACACTACAATTGAGAAATTTTAACCAAAGTATGTTATAGGCTTTTCATTAAGACCCTAAACAATCATATCAACTTGTGAAAAATGGGCATCCGATGACCCCTTTCAAATCTTTTTAACGGTTTATATATATATATATATATATATATATATATATATAT
>NC_133369.1:41540424-41584625 GCF_049309525.1 Garra rufa
AAACATTCAGTCTATCCTTCATTAGTCAGATAAATAGACATCCCCACCCCAAACTTAAGGCTTTCTTTGAACCAATAATATCTGATGAGTCACTTAAACTTAAAAGACAATGTTTTCAAAGTGCCACAGTGTTTAGATTATTTTTGGCTAATTAATCTAATGATGGCATAAAAATCAACATTGTTAAATGCCAAGCTTGTCTAACCGAGTAAGAACAAATGGTGACATTTGTTTTAAAAGGAAAGAAAAAAAAAGTTGGTGACACTGCCATTGGAAAGTCATTAAGTCTGAGCTTCCAAGTTATACACACACAAATATAACACTGGCTATTTCAAGTAAAATATTAGGTCTCATAGAGGTGCATCTGACACAAAAGGTTTCCTAAGGTAACAATACTAGAGAGTAGCCATGGAAACAGTCATCTGTGGTGGTTTTGGACAGACAAACAGGGATCCTTATTATTGAGCTACCGTAAAACAGGGCAATTTTCAGATGTTTATTATGTGCATTACACCTCTACAAACTAAAAATAACTGCCATCACTATCTCTCAATGATATCCCAAATAATTATCTGGGGTATTACACATAATTCAAGGCTAATCCTTATTTACTAAATTGGGTGAATTACTCACTGCCAAGGCAAAGATTGTACTTATTAGAGGTGTACTACACTGACAATGACTTTGATTATGTGTTGGACAATTAATGGTGGTTAACAGATCAGAATCAATAATGGGATATCTTGAATGTTCATTTAGACAACATGGGTGCAGCCCAGAGGTAAGATATCACACAGTGTCTCTCTAAGGCATTTTATGTCTTGTATACTTTCTCCCGCCCCACCATTTTCCTGTCCAGTAGAGAAGAACTGCTGGGAAAGCTAACTGGCATTGACACTGTGTCTGCTCCTGTTAGACAAAAGAAGAGATGCTGTGTCAAAGGCTATAAAGTCAACATTTCCACTTTCTGCAGCTTAACTAGAACACTTCCAGGGACTTTTAATTAACCACAGACCCATGGTACGCCCTGAGAGCACAAATGAACAAAATACTTCCTCTTTTGCAAAGAAATATGTTACATTTCAGAGCTCACTCTGTCTCCTTCCCTAATGCTTTACAAGAGCAACATGTCCTCATGTCGATGTGCAGTAAACTTTTAGCTCCAAAAACTCTCACGCTAAAGAACTAAAACCTTTTTTACACATAAACTTCAATTACCTAATGTTAATGTGAGAGGTGCGGCATACTACAACAGATTTGTTGTGAGGATGAGAGAGCAGTTTGCCATTGAGAAAGCTAACATCTTTGGATTCCCCCCTCCCTTTCTTGCTGCGTTAAGTAAATTGCTATAGGACAGCTGGAGCTCTTTTCCCCAGTCTTGTTTGTGCATAATTGCTGATGAATCTCTGTTCTGCTCCACCCTTCTTTGCTCTAGGGAACATGTCCCAGTGAGGTCCAGGTACTTACAAGCACCACCATGAGACTCTACCATCCTGACACCATTTGCCACCCATCTGTTTGCTCCAGCCCCACCCAGCCAGCATGTTTATTATGCTGATCCCTTGATGCTGCCAATCTTCATTGACCTGTGCTATAGTGCTATCATCCTTGTTCCCTCAAAAAAAAAAAAAATTGTTCATCATAATAATACATTCTCTAGAATGCTCTAGACAACAAAGTCACATCCATTAGGTTTTCGACAACTTTTTCAGGCTTTATTTAAAAAACAAAAAAAGCTAAAGCTCAGCTAAAACCAATTTATAGACTATTAATGGAAACAATTGGTATATAAAGATTTTTAGTGTGCGGTGTAACTAATGTGTGGTATAATGAGGGTTCAAAGCAAATGAAAAAGGTGAAAAGGTAAACACATTTGGGAATTATCACTTGTTTTATCATCCATTTCCAACACAAAACAGTCTGCCATTCCTAAATATGCAAAGACATTAGTTGTTTCTAATTCACTTGAGAAATACAGTTGAAGTCAAAAGTTTACGTACACCTTGCAGAATCTGCAAAATGTTATTTATTTTACCAAATAAGAGGGATCCAATGCTGTTTTTTTTGTTTGTTTTTTTTTTAGTGAAAGTTGTTCCAGAGTCCCTTGTTTGTCCTGAACAGTTAAACTGCCCACTGTTCTTCAGAAAAATCCTTCAGGTCCCACAAATTCTTTGTTTTTTCAGCATTTTTGTGTATTTGAACCCTTTCCAACAAAGACTGTATGATTCTGAGATCCATCTTTTTACACCGAGGACAACAGAGGGACTAAGGACAAAAAAAGAAAAATCTACACATCTTCATTCTGTTCAAAAGTTTTCACCCCCCCAGCTCCTAATGTTTTTTTAAAAATGTTTCCTTCTGCAACATCAGTGAGCGTTTGAACCCTCTGTAGTAGTTGCATATGAGTCCCTCAGTTGTCCTTAGTGTGAAAAGATGGATCTCAAAATGTTGGAAAGTGTTCAAATACACAAAAATGCTGAAAAACTGAATATGTGGGACCCGAAGGATTTTTCTGAAGAACAGCGAGCAGTTTAACTGTTCAGGACAAACAAGGGACTCAAGAACAACTATCTCTAAAAAAACAAACAAAAAAAAACAGCTGTGGATCATTTAGGTAACAACACAGCATTAAGAATGAAGCTTGTGCAAACTTTTGAACAGGCTCTTCTCTAATGAGAAATGATGGTGGAAAAAGATAATTAGCAAAATAAGGATGTGCATTCTTGACATATTTCTGTGACACTCTCATTAAACCTTGACAGATAATATAAGATTTAAATAAAACTGGATATACAGTGCAATATACATAAATACAATAATATGTAATTCATGACAATACATTCATGACGTAGTATGGATCTTCAAGTAATTATGAGATTATTAAATGATGAATAATTCATTATTTATATCTTTTCCAGAAATTAAGATGCACTTTCAATTAACAAGGGCTTTACATAAATTGCTGACCACAAAAATTCTACTGAGATACTTTATGTATTATAATAGGGCTATAAAAATTATACAGCGTCCCTCTGCCATTAAAGACACTAATAAAAAATGTGGTTGAGATTTAGCACTGATTGCACACCAAACAGCCATATAATACAAGTTGTTCAAATTCTTTTTTTTTTTTCTTCTGAATTGCATGGAACCACAATAATATTAACAGCCCTATAAGATAAATGTGCTCACTCCAGTGTCTGCTGAAGGGGTAATGGAAATGGTGGGTGATTCTTGGCTTGCTGTGTGTTAATTGCCATGAGCAGCCTGTGTTTCCCGCAGGAGCTGTGGGTGTGGGTGCTAGTCAGCGTGGGTTAGATAGTTATAAATAGTGCCACCAGATTAGCTGAGCATCTGAGAAGCAGACAGGAGATCGGAAAAACGAGAATCCTCTGCCAGTTTGGCTCAGCCTTTTGGGTGCGGCCTGGGATCCCCCTGTCCACAGTCCACCAAAATCGTCTCAAAATACAATACGTCACAGTCATGTTACTGTGGTGGTACCCTTTCAAAAGGTAACCATTTAGATACGGATGAGAACACTTTAAGGTACCTTAAAGGGGAGACACTGCAGGCAAAATCGCTGTTTTTTCATACACCTACCAAGTTTAGGATTTTGGGCTTTTTGGTTTTCCAAAAAGTGTTTTTTTTTTTTAGACTAGTGGAAAGAAAACATCCAAAAAACACTGTTAAGTTTTTCTTTTATAGCACTTTATCTATTTGTGTCAATACATTTCTATTACAATACATATTTTCAAAGGTTGTTTTCTCAAAATGAGTTTTTTCTCCTACACTGAGCCATAAATCTCCACTTCAGTAGCACTTACACACATCAAACTTTACATTTTTATTATTGTCTATATCCTGAAGGTTTTTACAGAGGGATTTGTTCATATATAATTTTCTTGATTTTATACATTTTATTCCCCCAAAAATTTTAAAAAATATAGTGTTTCCTAGCTGTTCAATTTTTTTTTCTGAATTATGTCGAGACGAAATGAGAGACCCAAAATAAAGTTTTAAAATGAAAACTTATGATTCTAATATGTCAAAAAAATTAAACAAGAATTTTGAAACCAACTTCATACAGTTTTTAGATTTTTGTACTAGAATGTATGCAAATTAGCGCATATTTAATTAAATAATGCCTCATTTGCATATTTAAACCTAACATTTTAGAAAACTTGTAATACAAAAAATGTTTGCAATTAAGTAATCAATCAATTGGATAAGTAAGGTGGTGACTATTAGTTAATTTTACCCTATTCACCTGCAGCGTCTCACCTTAAGCTACCAATTTGCACCCTTTAGGGGATAAATAAGGTACAAAGGTGTACTAGTTTTTGTACCTTTATTTCTGACAGTGTAAGACAAATGCAGGCATTTGCATAATCTCATTCACAGCAATAAGAATCTTATTTCCTTTGTCGTAAAGGTCAGTGCACATCTAATCACAATTTAATAGACACAATTAACTATTTAATTGTATAAAAGCAAATATGTGAGGTTTGTGTTTAGCATGGAAAATGGAGAAGTATCAACGTGATGTGCGCTCTTCTGTATGTCAGTGCAAAAACCTTTGGATGTTGTACATTTGTACATTTTTCTATGTTTGACATACAATATTAACATAAAAAATCTTTACAAATACTTCTAGAAAGCTTTAAAAAATAAGGAATTCGGCTGAATCAATGGAATTTTAACACATTCACCTACTTCAAATACGAAAATGAAAAATGAGGGTCCCCTGTCCATGTGGACATTGACAGCTCTCATTTTAAAGTCAGACATCCCATAAATAAATCAAGCTCAGACACTTTAAAGGCCACATTCAGGCTGTATGCCATGCCCCAGTCACGCTATGCAGAGTAATAACCCTCACACATATGCAAGCTTGGCACACTGGGCACACTTGGAGCTATACTACTAAGCGACCAGTTGCTAAGGAGACCCATGGGAAAGGGAGGGTTCTTGTTGCCATAGCAGCCTTTTTTTCTCCCAACCAGTTTCCCATCCCCATGGAAGTGACTTGGGTGAATTTAGGGGGAGGGGCTGGGATTCACTCACGCATGATGGGAGAAAGCAAAAGATGCAGGTTGCTTGACTTGACTAATAGCTGAGAAAGGAATGATTTTGGGATTCATTTCAAACGGGTTAATTAGCATGTTAGGGATTACAACAGGCTAAAACATGGGCTAGATGAAATCTGTTAGACCCTTATCAATTTATCAATCAATGATTAAATTGTGTCTAGCTCGAAACTAATGAGCTTCTGACCTAAACAATGATTACGGAGTATTTTAAAACACGGCCATGATAGTAGACAGTAAAATTAAAAGCAAAAAGCAAAACAAGAACATTTAAACAGTAACACTTTTTTATTTGCTATGAGTCGCTGCCTATGAAGAGCATTCCAAATAATTCACTCAAAAGATTCCATTTCAGTTAGGATGCTTTAGAAGGTAACAATAGCAGCCTTTTGGCCTATTATTTAATTTTGTAAATCATAGTTTTCTTAATTTTTTTGTCCTCTGAGACAATGCCCCTGCAGGCTGACTATGTAGACAGATATAAAAGCAAATATTGTCTTTAATATTTGGCTTCTCTCAAATTCTGTCATCTTTATCACACATACACAAAGTAATCAGTAGTACGAGTTCCCTCACTATCTCACCATGTTGTAGCTAGATTTGTACCTTTGTATCTTTTATTCAGACCTCATGTGTGACCCTGAACCACAAAACCAGTCTTAAGTCGCACAGGTATATTTTTAGCAATAGCCAACAATACAGTGCACTTTTTAAAAAAATGGTGCTTCAAAAGGTTCTTCAAGCGATGCCATAGAACCATTTTTGGTCCCACAAAGAACCATTCAGTCAAAGGTTCTTTAAAGAACCATTTCTTGCTTACCTTTTTATAATCTGAGGAACATTATTTGCCACAAAGAACCTTTTAGTGAAACAGAAAGGTTCTTCAGATGTTAAAGGTTTTTTATGGAACCATTTAGAAAAAAAGGTTTTTCAATTGCATCGTGAAGCACTTTTATTTTTAAGAGTGTGGGTCAAAATGATTGATTTTTCTTTTATGCCAAAGAAAAAAAACTGAATATTAAGTAAAGATTATGTTCCATGAAGATATTTTGTAAATTTCCTACCCTAAATATATCAAAACTTAATTTTTGCTTAGTAATATGCATTGCTAAGAAGTTCTTTTGGACAAATGTAAAGAAATTTTCTCAATATATGGATTTTTTTTTTTTCCAGACCCTCAGATTCCAGATTTTCAAATAGTTGTATCTCGGCCAAATATTGTTCTATCCTAACAAACCCTCTGGTCTATGCATCCCTGCCTCTGCTGAATTATTTTTATCCCCGATGGGGATAAAACATCCGCGAAGCTGCGTCCCGATCCTACGTCCCAATGTAAATCATATTATTTGCGATACGCGCTTTTAAAGTCCTGTTCTGAATCAAATGATTTGACATACATGCTTAGAAGTTCCGTTTTGAATCAAATGATTAGCGATCTGATTGGAGCGCTTCGAAACAAAAAGCAAAAAAAAGCAGTGAATCATTTTGCGACGCAGTGGTTTACTGATTCAGAGTTTCAGAAAGCTCTGTTTATACTTTCACTCTGCTCACTTTCTCTATAATAATATATTCGTTGCTTGAAATAAAATCATTACAATTAATAGGCCTAACTTACAATATTTTTATTAAATTGTGATCACGTTAGAGTTTCCTTCGTATTAAAAACATTTCATGACATGACACTCATTATCTGGTTGTTGCTTAAAAAAACGGGTATATAATGTTTGTTGTTAACAGATTACACTTTATCAGTTTTTTTTTCAACAGTTTATCAACCTCCACCTATGGAGAGAGAAAAAAATGTTTTTAAAAGCTTCTCCACTATGCTTTTTTTTTTTTCACAAATCGCACAACCGCACCCATCAATGGAAAGCTTTCAGATGATGTATAAATCTCAATTTCAGAAAATTGACCCTTATGATTGGTTTTGTGGTCCAGGGTCACATATCTCTTGCTCACACTTAAAGGAGTAGTTCACTTTCAGAACAAAAATTTACAAATAATGTACTCACCCCCTTGTCATCCAAGATGTTCATGTCTTTCTTTCTTCAGTCATAAGGAAATTATGTTTTTTGAGGAAAACATTTCAGGATTTCTCTCTATATAATGGACTTCTATGGTGCCCACGAGTTTGAACTTCCAAAATGCAGTTTCAAAGGGCTCTAAACGATCACAGCCGAGGAAAGAAGGGTCTTATCTAGCAAAACGATTTATTTTCTTTAAAAAATTACAATTTATATACTTTTTAACCTCAAATGCTCGTCTTGTCTAGCGCAGCAAGACGAGCCTTTGAGATTAAAAAGTATATAAGATGTAAATTTTCTTTAGAAAATAACCGATAGTTTCGCTAGATAAGACCCTTCTTCCTCTGCTGGGATTTAGAGTGCTTTGAAGCTGCGTTTAAACTGCATTTTGGAAGTTCAAACTTGGGGGCACCATAGAAGTCCATTGGAGAGAAATCCTGAAATGTTTCCCTCAAAAAACACTGACAAGGGGGTAAGTATATTATCTGTAAATTTTTGTTCTGAAAGTGAACTACTCCTTTAATTCTCTGTTTACAGTTACAAATTTGTTTCCAGAGTATATCTATTCAAGATACTGAATATTTACATCAGGTTGGTGACATGATCATGCTATAATAGAAATATGTCAACTGGTAGAAATTAAGCAAAAATCAGAAGCATGTGAAAAACAACAGATTTCATAATCAACTAGGTTGTCAAAAGTGCTAAATAATCAGTCAGTGTAAAGTCTGCATCATGACCACTGCACCCTGACATGTTATGTATGGATGCTAAGCATGAAAAATTGATATAAAACTAAACAAACAAACCGTAGCCTTTTATTTTACAGCTTTTAAAGTTTAAGTCTTTCTAAGTTAGGCTATAATTAAAGAGTGGAAAAGACTAAAACAATAGTTACCATAAAACACAATTGTTTAAACTGTGATATAAGATTTTGGTCATACTGCACACTCCTACTGGATGTATCTCTGTGAAATCTGATTTCATAGATATCTATTGCTTTGAAAGAGTAGACAATAAATATCAAGAGAACTTATATGAAAAGCGAGGAGAAGAAACAGCATGCCTCTTCCCTGATGTTAGTGGTAGGAAAGATGGGTAATTACAGATGTCCATCTCCCTCACCAACTGCCAGCTATTTCCCGAAACAAAAAAGAAAAAAGAAAAAAAATGTCCAATTAAGTCGCTTCGAGTTAGAGTCTGATAGTAAATGTGCACCACAGAGAGAGAGTGAAGAAGGGGGAGTAGAGAGTAAGGGCAGACACTTTCAGAGATGGAGAAGAGAAACAAATGAGATGCATTCATCTCTGAGATCCTGGACACGGGATGCTGAAATATTAATGTGCAATTCGGCTCAGACTGCTGAGTAAAAGCTCTAATAAGATCGAACATGAATGGCTGGTACATGTCTGGAGGAGATTTTAGTAGTGTCTGTTTAAAAGAATGTTGAGGCAGGTTGACCTTCTATGGAGTCTCTTGAAAAGTGAAGTGAAATTTGATGTTGTGGCATGAACTGGCTTGAAATTAGGTGAATCCATTGATTATTTTAATTTAGAAAAGTTATTTTTCTTATCTGCTAACTTTGCTTTCTGAAAGATTAATATATCCTGTATAGCTGGAACTAGTAGATTCTTTTGTGAAGACTTGAATGTGAACATTCTACATTATTTTGGCACATGTGATTCTTGAAATCCTATTCTATTCTTTTTTTTTTTTTTTTACTTGGGTTCTTTGATTTATTCACACAGAGCATGACACATTTCTCAGTTGTGTTTTAAGTCCATGGCTGTGTCCGAAAGCTTATATGCAGTTGACTTGTTGCCTTGCTGCCCAATTAGACCATGACTTCACAGGCAGCATTTGCATTTTAAGGTATCCTGAAACTGAATATCCCGACAGGCTTCTGAGGCAGCATAACAGCCTACTGATCTACAACAAAACAGAGAGAGCTTTGTTGATAACTAAGTGAATATTTAATTGCTATAATGCTGTGACCAAAAGTGGTCACAAAAGTTTAAAAAGATTATTAAAAAACACATTTAGACACAAGCTGACCACTAACCAAAAGATGCTAATTTAATTTATCGTTCTCAACTCTCATGGAATTAAACAATATTTGTGACCATAGTTGGTTAACAGGCTAACACAAGGCTAACAACCCCCAGGATAGTGAAAACTCTTTCAGTCTTAATTTAAAAATAAATAAATACAATCCCTGAAATTTTGAGAAAAACACAATTATAAAAACAGCAAATCTACAGAAGCAGAAGATGAGTTCTTTTGGTAACACTTTAGAATAGGGAACACTTATTCACTATTAACTACAACTTTTCCCTTAATAAATTCCTGATTTGCTGCTTATTAATAGTTAGTGAGATAGTTGTTAAGTTTAGGTTTGGGTAAGATTAGGGATGTAGAATAAGGCATTATTATGAGCTTAGTTAGTACTAATAAATGGCTAATATTCTAGTAATATGCATGCTAATAAACAACTAATTAAGAGACCACAAAATAAAGCAATACTTTGCTTTATTTTGCAAGCAATACTGATGTGATGCTGTTTAGTGTCCCTGAAAACCTCTGTTGTCTCATTTAGCCACTTGTTAGCAACCAGCCTTAAAAAAATAAATCACAAGGGGTTATTAGAAAAAAGCAAAAATATATTGAGCTGGTGTTAAATCAGGCATTTAATCAAAAACCTTGCCTATTTTTTCCTCTATTAAACTAATGTAAAGTTTACAGTTCAAGAAGCTATTAAGAAAAGCTTCTACTTTTATGGTTATTAAGCAGTCTTTATTCATTTTTTAAATTAATTTGTGTAGTTATTCTACATTTATGATGTTTACAGTGTACTGCACTAGCTCCAGTTACTTTTTTGTCTTTCAAAAGCAAAATATAGCTTTTAAATACCACAAAGTTGCATTCAGTTTATGCATTCAGTTGCATTAGTCTTATTTTTAAAATTGTTATCTAAATTTGGACATTTTCTAAATGTGACCCTGGACCACAAAACCAGCCATAAGGGTCAATTTTTTTGAAATTGAGGAATCTGAGGGTGCAAAAAAAAAAAAAAATGTAATATTGGTTTAGGTTAGATATATTTGCAGTAGTAAATGTACTAAATATCTTCTTGGAACATGATCTTTACTTAATATACTAATGATTTTTGGCATTAAAGAAAAATGTATAATTTTGACCCATACAATGTATTTTTGGCTATTGCTACAAATATACCCGTGCTACTTAAGTCTGGTTTTGTAGTATCTTTGGAGGGCCAGCAATGTTCTGGTACAAGGTAATCTGTTGAACCCTGCATTTTATTCTATTATCCACAACTGAAACATTCTGGATTCTAGTGAAAGGTGGCATGGGAATCGTGGATTTTTTGTGTTCCTTTTCATCTTTTCCCCCTCTCTCTTTCTCTCAAAATAAAGAAAAAAGAAAATAAGAAAAAGGGTAAGGCCCCCTGGCCACAAACTCTGACCTTTAATGCAAGTTGACTGCCACGGTGAAGCAGCAACTGTCATACTGTCAACTGAGCCAACAATGAGCGCACAAGCACCACACAGACGCTTACTCAAGACGTGAACCCTAGACAGACTCGATGGTGGAGAGAGGAGAGTGAATCACTAATGAGTACCAAGTTGAAGGACTTGGGTAAATGCCAATGCATATCTCTTAGAAGAAAGGCAGTAATCTGATTAAGTTTAGGATTTATGACTCATATACAAGTATAAGAATTATCACTTAAAAAAAAACAATTAAAAATCTTTTACTCAATATTTTATGTACCCTGATGTCATTCCAAACTGGCAAGACTACTCTGTATAAAATAAAATTAAATGTTGCAATTTGCTAAATGCTTGTTTTCATACAAGCCACTTTAGTTGTATGGAAACAAGCAGAGTGAACATTTTGCTAAACATTTTGTTTATGTTTAACAGAAGAAAGAAAGACACTTTGGTTTGGAACACATGTGGTGCATAAATGACAACATAATTTTCATGTTTGTTTGAGCTATTCCAGCCACATACAGCGACAGAAAGAAGATTGAGAAATGGCTCAGGAAAATGTTTTTGGAAAAGGCAGAATTGAAAAAAAAGATGAAAAAGAACAGCAAAGAAGTTTTGGGAAAAAAGAGATGAAGAGAACAGACGGAAGATGGAACAAAGAGTTGCATAATGGTAGAGATAAAGAGCATGAGTTCATGTGGGGCTATCTGCTGGCTCCGAGCTCAGAGTTTACATGGATGGAATAGCAAACATCCAGCCTTCAGACTGACCTACTTTCATCAAACAGCACATGACCACATCTCAACCGTGTATACCTCCCTCAGCACCTCAATTACCCCTGCTGAACAGTTTGTACATCCAGTTCTTACTGCTGCAATTCTGAGCAAATCATTTCTAGTTCTATGGCGTCATATGTGGTTTTGAATTTGTTTTGACTTCATATTGAGTCTTGGTTAATAAACTCTTACCTGATTGCCTTTTGGACTCACAAGGGCTCCTGAAAACCACATAATGTAGATTTTAATCCCACATCTACTGTGTGTTCACGATGCCATAGAAGAATCTTTTTTGTCCAAATGGTTCCATAAAGAACATCTGAAGAACCTTTCTGTTTCACAAAAGGTTCTTTGTGGTGAAAGAAAGTTCTTATAAAAAGGTAAGAAAGAGATGGTTTTTCAAAGAACCTTTGACTGAATGGTTCTTTGTGGAACCAAAAATGGTTCTTCTATGGCATTGCTGTGAAGCACCTTTTAAAAAAAGAGTGTAATAGGTTTTTGACTACCTGTAGCATAGCCTGTCTGTCTGTGTGTTTGTTCTACTGGTCTACTCAACTGCTTTTATACCTGCAGTCATCTGGACAGTTTTGAGATTAAAGAATCAGCACACGCATGCTGTGTCAAAGTGAGTTTCACTTTGGCCTTGTCTTTAATGTGCTAATGGCCACAACACTTGCTATCCTCACTGTCAGGTAGTCATCTGCTACAAAGTCTACCAATGCAGGCTTTACAGAAGGGTGGATAATGGCTGCAAAGGGGCCACTCGTGAGCACACTTCTGTATCATAAAATAACAAATGGGACACTCTATGTTCACATGGACCTAACAGAAACACACAATACTTAATCAAGTGTACCATTGGCACTTTTGTTCCATATTTGTGACAGAGTCTATATCAGCACTGCTTCCGAGGAATCATAATGAGCCTGGACCTTGGATAACCCCAGCAGTTTGAACAGTGTGTCAGCTTGTCAGCGGTAACTGTGAGTTGTGTGAGATATAGCCTCTCCCAGACATCAATCACCACAGACGGCTCATAACCCAGCAACACTCTGCCATTTCACAGACTCTAAATCAGTCTGTGGGCAGTTCAGTATGCTCTCCAAACTCTACCACAACGCTCACATTTATATACGCTGGATCAGGGGCGCCACTAAGTTGGTGGGGGTGGGGGGTGGGCTTTTAGGGGCCCCCAGAGATCTGCTTTTGTGTGGTAGGGGTGGCCCAACCTCCTATTTTGTCATAGGGCCCAAAATTGTGAGCGGCGCCCCTGCGCTGGATACTGCGAATATTAACACACCAATAACTGCAGTAGCCAAAGCAGAGAAGCAACACTACAGTGTGTTGTTGGTGTAATGGAGACAATACAGCATGCTGAAATTCTGAATCAGTTTGGGTTTGGTTGATATAATTCCATAATCACAATGTAAAAAACCTGCCTTAAATACTTGTTAAATTATAAATTTAAAAATGGCCATAATTTTATAGACAGGTCACTTCTGATTCATAAAGTGGCTTTCTGTTGTAACACCAGTTCAAGCTGACTGTTTTATTAACAATATGAGTTTTCACTTGCGCAAACCCTCTTTTTTGGCATGAAAAAACTACTGTCAGGATTTATCAAAGACAGTTTCGATTTAAGACATTTTTATTGAGAGGAGAATATTTAAATAAATAATACAGTGTGATTTACTAAGGTTTGTAAATTTACTGGTATTTGTGCAATTACTTAACATAAATAATTGCATGTTTTACCCTTGGTAGCTGCGTCTGTGTTCTTTTTGTTTGCTCATTATCAACTTTCTACTCCCGTCGATGCTTTTATGAGATTGCGGTCCGACACTAATATGCTTTGTTTCGTTAAATTGCTTTAAATAACTTTTTTTCCACATAAGTCTACACTCCATACACCATAATGACAAAGTAAAAAACAGGTTGGTAACAACTTTATAAGAAATAAAAAACTGAAATGATTCCATTGCATAAGTATTCATATTTCTGGGCAATTTAGCTCAGGAGCATTCATATTGCTTGTAGATGTTACTACACTTCAAATCGAGTTAACATGTGGCACATTTTTTTTGAATGAGTATGATTTGGAAAGGCACACACCTCTCAATAAAAGGTCTAACAGCAAAAACCAAACATTGAGGTAAAAAAAAACTGCCTTTAGAGCTCAGAGACAGCATTGTGTCAAGGCACAGATCTGGGGAAGGAAAAAATTCTGCTGCATTGAAGGTTCACAGAAGCATGTAGCCTCCATTATCCATAATGGAAGATGTTTGGAACGACTAGGACTCTTCCTAGAGCTGGCCTCCTGGCCAACCTGAGCAATTGATAGAGAAAGGGCTTGGTTATACTGGTGACCAAGAAGCTAATGGTCACTCTAACTGAGCTCCTTGATCATATACGCAGATGGGAGAAACTTACAGAAGGACAAACATTACTGCAGCACTCCACCAATTTGGTCTTTATGGTGGTGTGGCGAAACATAATCTTCTCCTTAGTAAAGACCCATGAAAACTCACTTGGATTTTACAATAAAGCACCTAACGAACTCTCAGATAGTGAGAAACAAGATTATCTGGTCTGATGAACCTCAGTTCCAAGCATCATGTTTGGATGAACATAGGCACTGCCTATCACCTGCACAGTAGCATCCCAAAAGTAAAGTGTGGTGGTAGTAGCCTCATGCTGTGGGGCTGTTTTTTTTTAATTCTGATGAATTCTGGCTGTCAGTTCATCAGCTGGAAAGTGATTCCAACAATATCACTCTCTGCCATTATTACAGCTGTGATGTGGTTGACTTCTTTAAAATTTAGAATGATTTTAAAATCATATCAATATCTATATTATACAGGCGCCAATATGCCAGCCTGAAATACCTGAAACATCATCACCATTTTATTAAAATAGTTTTTATAGGAAATTTCTGGAAGCCACATTTTTTATGATTGTATCCAGACTGCTTTCTCAAACACTCCTACCATCCCCCACTCTTAACTAGCACAATAAACTAGGAAAGAAGGAAGTATTTTAAAATGCAGAAAATTATACATGATCTCTAAAGTGTGAAAAATAACTTCTTTTTGTCTCTGTGAGGGAGTTATTTTATACTGCCTCTGAAAGGTACATGACAATTAGAAGGCTGTTTCATGTGTGTGCCAAGCTGAACATTTAGGCATACATGTTTTCATGGGATACTGAGCAGAACAGACTGCCTGCAATTAAGATGAAATCTGCACTTCCTTGATAATAAGCCATGTCTGAATTATTAACAGGAGCTGTTCCCTGAGGACTCAGTCTCCAACTGAGTTCATCAGCACACACACAAACACCCAACACACACTGTATGTACATTCATGATCACATGAGGCAAGACACACAGCATAAAGAACGCAAACATCAGACACGAAGACAGGCATAGATTTATACATTAAACACATGCATGGATACGTGTAACTGATTAACTTACAAATGTAAGGTAACCACCAATCAACAGGTTGTGAGATGATGCAAAATGAGGCCTGCCCCCAGTACCATGGTAAATGCAATCAAATTGTATTTAGTAGGTTAGTTAAATGAATATTTAAGTGCGAATATCATGCTTGTGCACGATGTCACGACAACTCTTGGAGAGTTTTAGCATGGTAATATACATGCCAATGCTAATGTGTTTGGTCTTAGCGAAAATAGATCTGCTCTGCTGCTGCAGCCAAGACCTCGCTACTGCCAAGACATCCACAGACATGCTGCTGCTGCACATATAACATATATGAAATAACCCCTATATATATAACATGCATGAAATCACCCCATAGCAGATCTATACAGGTGGAGCTGGGGAAGGTGGAGGAGCTTTCTGAAATGCACAGAAGCTGCCAAAGCAAGCTCTAGCTAGGTATTTAAATGTTGAGCAGCAAGCTCATTGGCTGCTGGCACAAAATGAAGCAATCAGCTGTGCTATCTGAACAATATTATGATTATATCAGATTGAGTTAGAACCTATCAACCAGGGCCATCTAGAGTTTCATGACAGAACTTTGTATTTTTTTGTGATGTAATATTTTAGGGTTTACATTTCAGAATATTTGATAAAATATAGCTTATTGGTAAAAAAAAAAAAAAAAACTATTCAATTCATTAAATCAGATGATGGTGAAGGTTTTCCAAACAATCACCTTCAGAGTGTTATAAAACTCTTAAAATAATATGTAAGATATTCACCCAAACATATAGAAGGTCAGCACAAGGTTGTTTAATTTAAAATTTTTAACTATTAACATGTTCTGTTGTTGTAGAAGTGACATTTACCTAGTTACTTCTTTATTGTCTTCATACATCACATTTCTCATATTTTATATTCAAATTGTTATAATGCATTTTCATGGTATATGGTATAATGCAAGAAGGTGTGAGACAAGGGTAAAACCTACATACATAAAATCTACATATGAAATGCATTTAAATTAATTAAAATTAATTTTATTTTTATGTGACCTTCATATAACAGTGAGCAAGAAAACTGTCTATTATCAAGAAACTGTGAAGAAAACTCATTCTGCTGTATTTCTGTGGAAGTACTTTTTTTGATGGTTTCTTGTCTCACATTTTGCGTTTGATAAATGCTTTCATCCAAAAGTACACAACTGAACTGAAGCCTTGACCTTGGTGTTGCTACTGCCATGCTGTTCTGTTCAAGCTACAGGAATCTCATTTAATAGAAAAGTGTTTGTTGCCACCAGTTCATCTTCCCCATAATTATTTTTTTCCCCACACAATTTGTTTCCTTTATTCTTTTACATTATTGCAAAGAATATATTTTTGTTCACACGTTCACAGGAGCAAACTGATCAGTAAATCAGAATTTCCCAGCAGAAATCTCTAGTGCCATGATAGTAATCATATACTTTGTGTCAGTATTCTACAGTCTTTTACAAACATGCTGAAAGAAGCACTTCACTTACTGGTCTCCCATGATGCACTTTGAAATATCTCAAATAAATATCAGACAACAGATGTTTTTGTATTTCTATATACAAAATGTGAACCTGCTTGCTCTCTCTTTATTTCATTGTCTGTCATCTCTCTTTCTCTCTCATTGGCTCCTGACTCTTTGCCCTGCTGCCTTGCACCATTAAAGACCTTAAAGACATGTTATAAATAACACTCTAGTCACTTCACATTACAGTCTGACTGACTGCCTGGCACCCGTACTGACCCGCCGCGCAATACCCTGGCAGCACATTACCAGCCATCACACTGACACACACACACACACACACACACACACACACACACACACACACACACACACACACACACACACACACACACACACACACACACACACACACACACACACACACACACACGTTGGGTTTATATGTTTTATGGGGACATTCCATAGGCGTAATGGTTTTTATACTGTACAAACCGTACTTTCTATCGCCCTACACCTACCCTACACCTAAACCTAGCCCTCACAGGAGATTGTGCACACTTTTACTTCATCAAAAAAACTCATTGTGCATGATTTATAAGCCTGTTTCCTCATGGGGACCTGAGAAATGTCCCCACAAGGTCAAAATCTACTGGTATTCCTATCCTTGTGGGGACATTTGGTCCCCACAACGTGATGAATACCAGGTACACACACACACACACACACACACACACACACACACACACACACACACACACACACACACACACACACACACACACACACACACACACACACACACACACACACACACACACACACTTTCCTTCCCTCCTTCAGAAAAGAATATATGGTGGATTAAAAATGTTGTCAAGACACACAAAGCCTCATGCGCACACCCACAAGGGCACATTAAAAAATCTAATAATGAAACATTTAAAACATTAAAACATACAATAATGAGGAAAGAGTCATTTTTTGTTGTGACAGGCAATCAGTCTTATGCATATCTATCAATAGACCAACATTTCACCAAAAACAGCCTAATAGGAAAATGATAAAGCTTAATAGTGTTCTTGCTCGTTTTTGTACAGAAAGAATTCAGAGACTTTTTTCAGAGAGCATTGTACATCCTTCTTTTTGTATTATGTTTGAATTAATTAAATCTCTGCTCAACAAGACTGCATTTTTTTGATTAAAATACAGTAAATACATTTGTTGCAGTATTCTTAGTAGAAAGTTAAAAAGATCAGCACTGAAATACAAATCGTTTGTAACATAATAAATGTCTTTACTGTAACTTTTGATCAACTTAATGCATCTTTGCTGAATATAAGTATACATTTCTCCAATTAATCAATCAATCAATCAATCAATCAATAGTAAAATTAAACGGTAGTGTATCACAGTTTCCACAAAAATGTTAAGGACAAAAAACTGTTTTCAACATTAATAATAATCTGAAATGTTATCTGGCACCAGATCAGTGTATTAGAATGATTTCTGAAGGATCATGTGAAACTGAAAACTGGAGTAATGAGAAAACTGTAAAAACCATCTAATGTTTCACAATGTTTTCCTGTATTTTAGATAAAATTATCTTTTCTGACCTTCAAACATCAAACTATTTTAGATTCTAAGAAAAGATTTTGTCAAGCCAACGTAAAGTTTGTCTTACAAATATTTCAATCTAATTAATGAACATTAGAGTCTTGCCTACACTCTTAAAAATAAAGATGCTTTAAAAGGTTCTTCACAGTGATGCCATAGAAGAACCATTTTTGGTTCCACAAAGAACCTTTTAGTCAAAGGTTCTTTAAAGAACCATCTCTTTTTAACTTTTTTATAATCTGAAGAACCTTCTTTCGTCACAAAGAACCTTTTGTGAAACAGAAAGTTTCTTCAGATGTTAAAGGTTCTTTATGGAACCATTTAGACATGAAGCACCTTTGTTTTTAAGAATGTAATTCTGCTTAATTTACATGATCAGGATCTTCTTGATTTCATATTTAGACCAGTCAGAAAATCACTGCACCTCAAGAAAATAGTTTCTGTACTCAACAAGGTCAAAATAAACAGAATATGGAAAATAATAAGCCTATTCCAGACATCTTATCCAGATGAATTAGATTTCTCAGAAGACCTCTTAGCCAAGAAGTAATCATTTTCTAACTCACGAATAAACAGCATTGGGCTAAGTGTGCTGTGTTTCTGACTCACCAAAAAGAACCGGTTGATATAAGAGTCGTTTTAGTCAGTGAAGCTGACTACACTTATAGAAACACAGCTTATTCAGCTTATAGAAATGTTTTGTTTATTATTTCATTTTTTTTTTTTACTGTCTGCAACAGTGAAATGAGGGAAGAAAGAGTAAAGAACTTACAGACTCTGTCTCTATCATATGGGACTTGTTTAGTGCAACAGAGGACGCTGCTTGCTATACCAGCTTCAAGTCAAGTTATCATTTCATATACTATTTTGCAACTAGACTACAGACAACCAGACCATAGAGTAAATCACAGTCATGACTGAGCAAATGAGCATTATTTTGTCATCATTTACAAGCATTTGAAAGTTACGAGCAGTCTTTACAGTTCATAACTGCTGATGATAAGTTATTTAGAAAGTATATACTATAGTTCATCACATCAATAACAACAAAAAGTCTAATTTCTATTTTGTAATTTGATATTGTCAATAAAATTGTTGTGTGGTGTTTTGATTTACACCCATTCTGTCAAGACAACTTTTACATTTTTGATAAAAAAAAAATCAAAAAAAAATATTTATCTCATCTAAAATGTTATTTAAAATAAAATTTTTATCTTTTCAGTTTTTTACTTTACTCTTAAATCAGTAGGACTGTGTCAACAACTCCCACTTAGTGACTGGTTGGCATTACTGCACAACATATAATTTGAATTAATAAATAAAAATTATGAAACTTTCAATGATATATTGACATATTGCACTAAACATAAATAGTCCATGTATTTAATTTCAGATATATGGTCACTGTATGATTAAAAAAAAAAACTAGCTTGATGAAACATGAAGAAATTAACTATTAAAATACAATAAAATGTCTGTCTTTGATGTAAATTTGTCTCATTTAAAGCTTTCATTTGTTTTGCATTGTTTAAGACAGTATATGCATTTCTAACGTTAGGGTTAGAGCTAAGAAAGCCATAAAGATCGCCTTTATCGTGTGGGTCAGGACGTGTCTCAACAGGTTTTTTGGAGCTAAAGCAGTGGTTGATACTAAGATAATGCAGCTAATTCCCTTTCAACACACCTCTGACGAGCTCATTTTAATGATATGGGCTTACATTTGTCCTGAACTATGAGGGCTGAGCAGACTGAGGATCCATTGTGAGGCTGCTATCTCATTTTTTTTAGCACAATCCAAGTGGCAAACCACAGTATTGATGCTATCATGGGATCCTCAATGTGTCTTTTGTTGACACACAATTCAATGCAGTTAATCTAAGACAATGTGTTTCTGACAAACAGTACTTTTGTCATATGTAATATCTGCAGCTGATCTGTTTCATGTGTAACGACATCAGGGTGCAAATTGTTGCTCCTCACAATTAAATCCAAACAAATAGTTAGGAGAGTTTTAAAAGTAAATTACACATAACTATAAATGTGACCCTGGACGACAAAACACAGGTATATTTTTAGCAATAGCCAAAAATACATTGTACGAGCCAAAATGATTGATTTTTCTTTTATGCCAAAAATCATTAGGATATTACATGAAGATACTTATTTGTCCTACCATAAATATATCCAAACTTTTAGATTTCTTATCAGTAATATGCATCACTGATTTTCTCTATTTTTTATTTTATTTTATTTTTTTGCACCCTCAGATTCCTGATTTTCAAATAGTTGTATCTCAAACAAATATTGTCCTAACAAAGCATGCATCAATGAAAGCTTATTTATACAGCTTTCAGAGGATGTATAAATCTCAATTTTAAAAAATCAACCCTTATGACTGGTTTTGTGGTCCAGGGTCACAAATATGATTGACAATAGGATTCAATACTAGCTCATTCAGGGTGTTTCCCTGACTAATGCCCAGACCACAGAATACTCTACATTGAACAAGTGGTAAGGATGGTAAGGATGGATAGATTATGTCCATAAAGGTTAGATTCCAAGTTTCTATATATATATATATATATATATATATATATATATATATAAACATGTGAACAAAACAGAGTTGCATTGTATTAATGAGGTTTTCTATTAGGATCATTATTGGATGAAACATTGAACCAACAAATGTAACATATACTATGGATGGGTTACTTGCTTTGAAGTAGTGCCAAAAGACCATGCCAAAAGTGCCAGCATTCTTTCTCATTGAAAATCCTAACTCAAAGGCACTGTATAATTTGGATGCTGAATAACACCTGTATTTGTCTGATTAGTCAGCAACAGACATTTTTATTCAAAAGTCAGTGGCACTGAGCAAGACAAACATTATAAATACCTGTCCAACCTTGTGGATAATGTGACTAGATCAAATAAGAGCTGAAATTACAGCATGACTTTGAGACAGCCCTGAAAAAAGACAGGTAGTTCTCTCCAAATAGAAAATAAAGGACCATTTAAAGGTGAGCTGTTTTAGAACTCCAGTGAAGTAAATAATACTTGTTGTTGTTACTGAAATCGAATGCTTGTAACTGTAAATTAATAAAGTGTGAAATTCAAATCTGAAATAAAAGAAAATTACAAATGTGTCACAATGAATCAAGTGTTCGGAATGAATCAGTCTGATTGCAGAGTATTGGAGCAGTGGGATACTGATAATGCATGATTACATTATGCAGAGGTTTCCCTCCTAAAATGCTTTGTCCTCCATTATCATCCACTTAAAAATACTCTAGCAATTTTATGTGTATTATAAAACATGCATTGCATTATACCTATATATTTTGCATACATTCTTTCTAACACCCACATTTTTCCTCCCTTTGCCCTTTTTTCCTCTGTATTAAATAACCAGAGTTTAAGAACAAGACTCAATCTTTCCAAAATTCATTTAGATTAATTCAGAAATATATGAAGTCCTCTTATTAAATACAGTATTATGTATGTGTGTGTGTGTGTGTGTGTGTGTGTGTGTGTGTGTATACAGTACAGTACATGTTGAATACTGAATGTGTGTATATATATTGTATTTCTTGTAGTGCTATGACAAATATGGAGTGTTGACTGTTTTTAGAGCAAATCACCAAGTCAAGAACCTTGTAAGTGTAAGTTGACCAACAAACGTGAATTGCCATTGTGTGCATGCATGTATCATGTGTTACCTTCCACCCGGCAGAGCTGTTGCTGTCTCCTTTATCTTTGAAATAGGGCACATATCGTACCATCCAGTCGTAGATCTGAGACAGGGTGAGTCTTTTCTCGGGTGTGCTCTCGATGGCTCGGGTGATGAGCTCCGCGTAGGACTGGTTTCCCCACGCGTTCCGCCGGGAGGATGCCTTGGTTTTGCGCAGCGCAGCTCCCGTCAAGTCGTGAAATCCTCCGGCGTCCAGCATCATCATCCTCCTCCTGCACGCCGGTGATGGAACATGATCCGAATCTACTTTAAATATGGAGAGATTAAGCGACAGATCCGCGTTCACCTCACATGAGAAGTCGTTCGTCCAGCTGCATGAGCGAGGTCTGCTGACCAAATCCGACTCCATATCCACCTGATGAGCTTCCGCTTCATCCTCGTCTATCATCATCGTCTGTTCTTAATAAGCCGATGCCAGGTAGATGTAGTCAGGTGATACTGTATTCTCAGAAACGCCTCAATGAGTCCACCTCACTGAGGAGGAGAGAGGAGGATGGTGTAGACGAGAGCGCATCATGTTGAAGTGAGTCTGGCTTGCAGAAATAATGGATGCATGTGTTCAGACAGCGGCTCATATTCAATTTCTGTCCCGGTTTAACTCACTCTGACCGCAGCAGCAGCATCCTCCTCCTGCTCGATTACAAGCAAAACTGGAGCAGCAACAGATGAGAGATCTTCGCATTGCACTGAGAACTAAAAAGTTCCCAATGCATAATCAGTGTCGTAATGCATATTTGGTAATGTCCCCAACATATTCTTTTTTACTCACTTAACCACTGTAACCAATTATTGTATATTCTTTTGTATATATTCAGATTTTCTATTCATTTTCAGCTGAGTTTGTAATTTTCTACCAAATTTTGATGTCTGAATGCAATTTAAACAAATCTAAATTTGTGCCGTTTCTGTTAATAAACATACCACTTTTTGGTTCATTCTCAATATTTGTCAGTCATTCTCTAATTGGACTCAGATCTTTATTTGTGCATAGGCTGAATAAGATCAGGGGTGTGTTGACTGAGATTCAGACACCCAAATCCAGTCCTGACTAATTACAACCTAAGGCCAAATGACAGACTAAGATTTCCACAGCCATTTCACAACAATGTTTAATTTGTTACTATTTAATTTGCTACTACAGGGCTTTAATTTGTTATAGTGGTTATTACCATGGCACTACAGTGTCTCATATCCAGACATAATATTTCAAGCGAATGGAACCTGTAATAAATCAACAAACTAGCCTGGAATCATTCTTTAAAGTTGTGCTCGATTTTACCACCATTCACTTAGATATCAGAACTAAACTGAGATTAACTAGGTAACCCTCCTCAGCATATCTAACAAAGTTGATTTTCAGAGATAAAATCAAATCAGACTATTTCACTCTACACTCTTTAAAGGAATACTCCTATTAAATGTGTTTTATTATAGATACCATTTATGTACTGATATGTACACTTTAGGTACTAATATGTACTTTCAATGTACTAATCATTTTTACAGCATTTGTGTCTTTTTACCTGAAAGTGTAGGTTTTTGAAGTAGTTGGAATGTTTCAACCATTAAGGTTGAAATAATGCTGATCAATTTTCTTCTTCGTTTTGGCATGACAGTTGTGTTAATTCCAAATACGGTGTTTGCTAAAGAACAGAGGGCAGACTTGTTTAACATTGCAGCTCAGTCATGCAAAAAGGATAAAATTATAGGATTGAAGGGTAGAAACACACATAGACATTCCAAGAGTGACATAATTCACCACAATCCAAATCCTTAAAACATCCACATACAAGTATTTTATTGTCTCCACCCAACACAGCCACACTCACATTACACAATACACCCACAGAAACCAAGAAATGCACACAAATAGCTGTGATCTCACACTTATGATATTGTCATGCTCAACACAGAGCGTGTTAATGGACTAGTGCATTGTATCAATTGGTATACTCATGTAAGTGATGACGTTCTGATTTTTGGATTACACTTCACTTAAGGTGCGACTTTTAGAGCCACTTACTGTGTTACTGTGTTGGGAAGACCCAAGTGTAATAATAAAAAAAAAAATAACAAAAGATAAACACTAGTAATCAACACAACCACTAAATGCATATGCATTGCTATGGCAGATATGTTATCTAATGGAACGAACAAGGTGAAGAACCTGATTGAGTATCGAACATATAAATGAAAGTTTATTTGTTCTAATTAACTATCTTATAGCTTTTAGGCCAGCAAAGATACACAGAGGCAGAATGCAACTGAACTGAACTCAGTGGTCTCATTTATTTCTCTCTGAATCAGAACAGCGTGTCCACAACAACTCTCTTTCTTAAAGGAGAATATACCTCATGATCATGTTATGTGTATGTCGGTGCTGTGTGAATTACTTAGTAATGTGTGAGATGCTTGTATCTACTCTTACACAGGTACCCCCAGAATTAACCAACACTGGCAACATTAGTTTTACCATGTGGAGCTTCCTTGGCAGTCTTTGGGATGTCCTTGTGGTAGCCTGGTACCTGATGGTATCCTCGAATCAGGTCCACTTTCAAGAAAATCATTTTCTCAGCCAGGCGAGTAGAAAAATCTGGGTGGAACTTGGCATCAGTCTGGAATAATGACATCATTAAGTCGTCAATTATCCCCAAGGGTGGCAGCCGCCATCAGCTTTGGGGACCACATGTAGGGGTGATGCCCAAGGGCTATTAGAGCATCGCACTCTTCTCAGTTTTTCCATGTTGGTGAACTCAGCCTTAGCAACTGCCAGTTTCACTGGATCCATTCGATGATCCCAGGTGTACATGTGATCCCAGCCGATCGTGTCATATCTGTCACGTAAAACAAGAGGTCTGGGTCCAAATGCAGGGTAAGAAATGATTTTAATATAATTAAACACAAATAAACAAACAAAAGGCCAACACGGCACACTAAGAACTAAAACACAAAATAACAAAACCAAGAACAGGATCAAAGGCCAGGATATCAGGAACACAAATTCACAAAAACAAGACACGAGACAATGCAGACATGAAGCAGAATGAGCAGTGTGAGGATACTTATAGTCTTGATGATAATTGTGAACAGATGTGGGTGATCAGTGCTGATGACAAGGACAGGTGGACAATCAAGGAAGTGCAGTGTAGGACAGCGACCTCAGGTGGCTGAGGGAAAATCCACAGCCCCGATCATGACATTACCCCCTCCTCTAGGAACGGCTTCCAGACGTTCCACAAGGCCGAGAAAAAAAAAAAAAATCTGGAGGGAGGAGGAATGGAGGAAGGCGAATCAGGGGGAGGGATGGCGGGCCAGGCCCGTGCAGCGGAGTCACGTGAGCGGACCTCACCGCCAGAGGAACGCGAGCTGGCCTCGCCGCCAGAAGAACATCAGCGGACGCTGCTGCCTGAGGAACGTCAGCTGGCCTCGCTGCCAGAGGAACGTCAGCGGACGCCGCCAGAGGAACGTGAGCTGGCCTCGCCGCCTGAGGAACGTGAACTGGCCTCGCCGCCAGAGGATCGTGAGCTGACGCCACCGCCTGATGAACGTGAGCTGGCCTCGCCGCCAGAGGAACGTGAGCTGACGCCACCGCCAGAGGAACGTCAGCGGTCACCGCCGCGTCCGGAACAGAGAGAGAGCGGTCAACGCCGCGTCCGGAACAGAGAGAGCGGTCATCGGCGCGTCCGGAAAAGAGAGAGCGGTCACCGCCGCGTCAGAAACAGAGAGAGCGATCACCGCCGCGTCCGGAACAGAGAGAGCGGTCACCGCCGCGTCAGGAGCAGAGAGAGCGGTCACTGCCGCGTCAGGAGCAGAGAGAGCGGTCACCGCCGCGTCCGGAACAGAGAGAGCGGTCACCGCCGCATCCGGAACAGAGAGAGCGGTCACCGCCGCGTCCGGAACAGAGAGAGCGGTCACCGCCGCGTCCGGAACAGAGAGAGCGGTCACCGCCGCGTCCGGAACAGAGAGAACGGTCACCGCCGCGTCAGAAACAGAGAGAGCGGTCACCGCCGCGTCAGGAACAGGACGCGCAGCCGCCTCAGCGTCAGGGACAGGACGCGCAGCCGCCTCAGCGTCAGGGACAGGACGCGCAGCCGCCTCAGCGTCAGGGACAGGACGCGCAGCCGCCTCAGCGTCAGGGACAGGACGCGCAGCCGCCTCAGCGTCAGAGACAGGGATGGAGGTTGTCGCCACCTCCCCGCGAAAGAGCGTCTCCACCCCCTCCGCAAAGCAGGGGCGCTTCCGCGCAGTCTCGGCACTGCGGGCGTCCATCGCCGCCAGGCAGGCGTAGATGAACTCGAACAGAGTAGCCGACGCCGCCTCGAAGGACATCCCCTCCATGTCTGGAACCGAGCGGGTGGTTGCTGCCCCCTCAAAAAAAATTCTCCCCGCTGGACCCATCATTGATGTCTGCATTCTGTCACGTAAAACAAGAGGTCTGGGTCCAAATGCAGGGTAAGAAATGATTTTAATATAATTAAACACAAATAAACAAACAAAAGGCCAACACGGCACACTAAGAACTAAAACACAAAATAACAAAACCAAGAACAGGATCAAAGGCCAGGATATCAGGAACACAAATTCACAAAAACAAGACATGAGACAATGCAGACATGAAGCAGAATGAGCAGTGTGAGGATACTTATAGTCTTGATGATAATTGTGAACAGATGTGGGTGATCAGTGCTGATGACAAGGACAGGTGGACAATCAAGGAAGTGCAGTGTAGGACAGCGACCTAAGGTGGCTGAGGGAAAATCCACAGCCCCGATCATGACAATATCACATAGGAAATGTCGGCCCAATAACAAGTCTGTAATGAACAATGGGTAGGCAGTGTTGGCTACTATGCTACTAACTGTAGGTACTATGCTACAAATCAGCGGGATTTTCCAGTATACAGATAGCTCGCATGGCTGTGGAGCTGTCGAGGGCTGAAATGGGTGAAGAAGAGGGCCCAACAAGTTTGTCTCAAGTGCTAGCTTAATTTCCAGGATCTCGCGGTTGTCAGTGTCAAAATTATGCTCCGCCGGGGACAATTTCTTGGAGTAGAAGGTGCATGGATGGAGATGGGGAGGCTCACCCGGTCGCTGACATAATACAGTTCCTACCCCGGTGCTAGGATAGGAGCTGTGCAGAAGGCTTCTTTGAGTGCTTGGAAGGAGGTTAGGGCTTCAGGAGTTTAGGACAGAGACTTGGAGTGAGTTACTTGGAGTTACAGAGCATTCTAAATTCATGAAACTAAGGATGTTTCCTTATAATGACTGTATGTAAAAAGTTAAGTGTTAGGATGCTGCTATACATACACTATAATGCCAAAAAGTATTCGCTCACCCATCTAAATAATCCGAATCAGATGTTCCAATCACTTCCATGGCCACAGGTGTATAAAATCAAGCACCTAGGCATGCAGACTGTTTTTACAAACATTTGTGAAAGAATGGGTCGCTCTCAGGAGCTCACTGAATTCCAGCGTGGAACTGTGATAGGATGCCACCTGTGCAACAAGTCCAGTCGTGAAATTTCCTCGCTCCTAAATATTCCACAGTCAACTGTCAGCTGTATTATAAGAATGTGGAAGCGTTTGGGAACTACAGCAACTCAGCCACAAAGTGGTAGGCCACGTAAACTGACGGAGCGGGGTCAGAGGATGCTGAGGCGCATTGTACGAAGAGGTCGCCAATTTTCTGCAGAGTCAATCGCTACAGACCTCCAAACTTCATGTGGCCTTCAGATTAGCTCAAGAATAGTGCGCAGAGAGCTTCATGGAATGGGTTTCCATGGCCGAGCAGCTGCATCCAAGCCATACATCAAGTTCAATGCAAAGCGTCGGATGCAGTGGTGTAAAGCATGCTGCTACTGCACTCTAGAGCAGTGGAGACGCGTTCTCTGGAGTGACGAATCATGCTTTTCCATCTGGCAATCTGATGGATGTGTCTGGGTTTGGCGGTCGCCAGGAGAACGGTACTTGTCTGACTGCACTGTGCCAAATGTAAAGTTTGGTGGAAGGGGGATTATGGTGTGGGGTTGTTTTTCAGGAGCTGGGCTTGGACCCTTAGTTCCAGTAAAAGGAACTCTGAATAATTCAGCATACTAAGACATTTTGGACAATTCCATGCTCCCGACTTTGTGGGAACAGTTTGGAGCTGGCCCCTTCCTCTTCCAACATGACTGTGCACCAGTGCACAAAGCAAGGTCCATAAAGGCATGGATGACAGAGTCTGGGTTGGATGAAGTTGACTGGCCAACACAGAGTCCTGACTTCAACCCGATAGAACACCTTTGGGATGAATTAGAGCAGAGACCGAGAGCCAGGCCTTCTCGTCCAACATTAGTGACCTCACAAATGCGCTTCTGGAAGAATGGTCAAAAATTCCCATAAACACACTCCTAAACCTTGTGGACAGCCTTCCCAGAAGAGTTGTAGCTGTTATAGCTGCAAAGGGTGGACCGACGTCATATTAAACTCTATGGATTAGGAATGGGATGTCACTTAATTTCATATGCGAGTCAAGGCAGGTGTGCGAATACTTTTGGCAATATAGTGTACCAAATTTGGTATCTGTAGCTAAAACTAACCCCCCACACATTTTTGGCAAAAGGTGGCGCTATAGAGTGCCTCCTCTATGCCCATTTATAAGCATTTGCCAGTGTCTACCTATCATTAATGCTGATCTGTGTGTCAAGTTTCATGAAATTCCAAGCATGTTATCTGCCTCAAAAACACAGTAAATCAATAGTAAAGTTTGACACATTGCCATGGCAACACTATTTAATAAATCAATAATCCCTTCACAGTTCTCTTCTCTAAATCAAAGGGGAGCTATAAATTACGTTCAAATGATCTGTTAGATTTTAAAGTCCCTCGGGTGCGAACAGAGCTAGGAAAAAAGGGTTTTGGATACAAGGCTACTATAGAAAAATTTACAAAGTATTTTAAAGCTGACCGAGCTTCCATCATTACATATTTTCAAGTCACTTTTAACAGACAGTGTGTTTTATCCTTTGGTGGATTGCGGCTGTGATCTTTGAATTGTGTTTTGTATATGTTGTATATTTGTGCTGCTTTCTTGGCCACGTCATTCTTGTAAAAGAGATTTTAATATTAGTGAGTTTTTAACCTGGTTAAATAAAGCGAATGAAGTTTATCGCTGGACTGTTTGATTTGTGTACTGTAAAAACAGAGTTTGAAAAGGGCCAAATTGTCTGACCGGGTCAGAGAATCTCCAAAACTGCAGCTCTTGTAAGGTGTTCCAGGTCTGCAATTGGTCTATATTGAGCCCATGCGCTCTATATGAGCCCATACGGCATAACCTGATATTCGTAGTGGCCTGATGGTGTTATGAAGGCAGTCTTCTGTTCATCACTCTCACATATCTGAATGAGGTTGTATGTGCTCTGTAGGTCCAACTTAGTAAAGATGCGGACACACAGGGCTTAGGCATGATTCAAAGAAGGAATCCTGCTCTGCAGGAGACAGGTGGAAGGACAACAGATTAAAACTCACATCAAAGCTCCTGATATGTACGGTGCTGTGAAAATTTAGAAAGTATTTGCTTCATCCGGATTTCTGTTCTTTGTGTAAGCTACATCTCATACAAACTTTAGACAGAATACAACATGACACAAAGGCAGCCTAAGTAAAGACAGAAAATGTTGTTGTTGTTTTAAATAAAGCAAAAACAAAGTTATCCAACACCTATCACCCATGTGAAAAACATGGTGAAAACAGCAACCGTTACAATAGGACGGGTGTCAAGGGGGTCTCGTTTTAAAAAACACAAAACAAATGAAATCTGCTATTCAATATGTGAGATATATTCTATTACTGAATTCAAACTGATCTTATCAGCAAGCAATTTGGAGCATTTTTTTAAATTATTGTTTTTACTGTTTTAGTGAGCCCCAGAGTCATTGTTTGTGGTCATTACAGTTGTTCAGCACTTCAGATTTACTCTTTTGTGAACATGCTCTATAAAAAGAATTAAATGACAATTAGTATTTTTTTGTAACTCTTTCTAATATAAATTCATCTGAATAAGTGCCCTCAAATCACATGTCTGTATGCTTAACCATTTCTGAACCATTCCACATTTTTGAGTTTTGTTTTGGAAAAATGGTAGGGATACAGAAGTTTCAAAACATTTTAACACAGAAAGTGCGTTGACATTTTTTACACACTAATGTGTTATAATTAATTTTTTTTATGCAATTGAACAAAACTTGTATGCAATAAAAACAACAAAGCAGCACATACTTTATACAGAATGTATAAACCTGAAAACAATACATAAAAAAGTCAACAAATGTAGTTGTCACAAACGTCACCTCTGAAAATCTTCCATCTGCCACTGGAGGTCCCCATTATCTGAATACAGTATTAGATCCTGGACTACATTTCCCAAAACCCATATATTTGGACTGATTGCACACACACCTGTCCTGCATTTAACAGACTATTTAAGCACTGAACATGCAAGGCTCAGTGCAAAGTAGTCTTGTATTGCCATGACCTATAATTTTGAGTGTTTATTTCCCTACTGTACCCTGGCTGTTGGTCCTTTTGACTAGTGATGCAAAGTCAGATTCATTTTGGCAAACTAGACAGTTTAGTTTTAAAAAAAGAAAAAGATAAAACCCCAAACCAAAAAACCTGATTCACTAGTTCACGGAATAATATCTTGGTGTCTTGTCATATCAATGAAACATTTAAATTAAGTTTTTTTTGTGTGAACACATATTGCTGATTTGCCTTGTCTTGCATTCATTAAAGGTTAATGATGTGATCACAGTTTAATTCGCTGATCCTTCATGTTGGATATGACAGGGTTGTATGTGAAATCGCTCCCTATACCCTCATTCACCATTCCCTACATTAATTTACTAATATAATGCACTTGAAGGAGTGAAATGAAAACAAGTGAATAAATTTAGATACCGTGTGCATAGCTCGTGTTTGCCGTTTAATTGTTTGAAAAAGGCAAACTGCCTGCTTCGGTAGCAAGATTAAAGGATTAATCTTGAACTCTGTCATGGAAATTATGTACAAACCCTAGTTAAACAATTTAATAATCAATTTACAATGAATTTACACCTGTGTTGTATTACGCTTGTACATCGTGGACAAGCACATTGTAAGATGGATGGATGGATGGATGATTCAGTTGCATTGCATCTTTTGGCGAGATGCGGGAATTAATTTGGCGTTAATTAATTTATGGGTATTCTCTAGCCATTAGGTGTGTTCGACTTGAACCATATAATATGGATAAAAAGGTGAGAATAAACCCGAAACACACGTGATCATTGTCATGCAGTGAATCTGGCCAATCGTGAAACAGCTGTGTCCTCATCAAAGCTTAAATGAGTGCACTCAAGAAGGTTCGCTATGGTTTAGTGCCCTATTTTAGGGCATGGGAGGGTGATTTCGGATACAGCCCCTGGCCCAAACAGCACCCTAACCCCTCTTCCTCTGAGTCGACACTTTCATAATGTAATACCGCTTTGACTGTTGGATAGAAGTCTTGGCTTGTTGATATGTCAGCAACTCACTTGTCAGATTCCTCGGTAATCCTCAACAAACTTCAACAGTTGGTTGAACTGGCTCATTTGGTTCTTTTTGATTCATACGTGCTACTTCGGCTGTGCCTCGTTAACTCAGAACTAAAGTTTGATTCATTTTGATTTGTGAACTGGTTACTTCCTGTGAACTGGCTCAAAAGAACAATTGGTTCAAGTATTGAACATTACTACTTTTGACAACGGCCTTGTTTGTTTGGATTTTTGTTTCTGTCTGTTTGCTGCCTGTCCTGATCACCTAACTGTTATATGACCACGATTAGAGTTCAGTCTACGTTGCTGTTGTTATTCTGGTTACTACAACCCATTCTTGTTTGTACTCTGATTCTGCTATTGGTTAATGAACCGCACGTGGATTTTAACCCCAGAGTCATTGTCCCAGTAGTGCTTGATTCAAAAGTTAATGATTTAATCGAGTGTGTACTCTGAATGAAAAATATGGTATCTGGCAGAATCTTAAATATCAATGATTTCTATTCATGTATTTGTTTGAATAGCACACAAGTGATGTTGAGGGTCAGTGAGATGAAGGCACATCATTGTCACACATCATATAATGCTGTGGATGATTTATCGGATATACTGAAGGATGAGTTTGGAGCATTCTAGCTGCACAGAACCAAATGTATGGTTGTCATTAAAACTGTTCTGGCACCATACAGTATTTTACAGAAGAACATTGACAGGATGTTGGTGACTCATGAATGGGGCAGTTTTTGCAGCACAAGACAATGATTTTCATTAATGCTTAGATAATGTATAGTTAGAATTTTGAGTCTCCTCTAAACAAAACAATGGCATTTTCAAAAAAGATTTCATGAGACATAAGAGCTGTAGAGTTGTTCTTAGATTTGAAAAGGAATATAAATCAGAATTGTGGCTTTAGCTGCATTGTGTTTCTAGACAGGGCCAATTTCATATATATATATATATATATATTTTTTTTTTTTTTTTTTTTTTTTGTCAAAAGTATTTCATGCAAATATATTTCTAATAATTTGGGGTTAGGGTTAGGTTAGCCATCCAAGAGTCTTTTTGTTTGTTTTTTGGTTACTTTAATTGCATAAAGGTTGTTTAAAAAAACACAGAACAATACTTTTTAGGCATTTTATTTTAATGTTCATATGTAAACCTTTTTTTCATATACTAATTAATTTGTAGTATTAAAAGAACTAACATGATCTAACACTGAATAAAATAATATTTATACATTTAAATTAATCAAGATGAAAGATTTCGAATGTAATGTTACATGTGCATTTGTAGGGAAGCCTTTTTTCTTCAAATATTGTTTTTGCTAAAAACTATACAGTTTTTGCCTGTCTCTGGTATCTCACACATACCAATAGCTTTTGGTAAAAGTATTTTCTGTGCATCATTTTGAAAGAAATGGGGAACACATAGTGACATTCATGGGATGTAAAACAGGGATGCATTAATGCATTTTTTTTTTTAGAAATTGTTAAGTATCCTCTTAAAAATAAAGTTGCTTCTTGATGCCTTAGAAGAACCTTTTTTTTTGTCTAAATGGTTCCATATAGAACCTTTAATATCTGAAGAACCTTTCTGTTTTACGAAAGGTTCTTTGTGGCGAAAGAAGGTTCTTCAGATTATAAAAAGGTAAGAAAGAGATGGTTCTTTGTGGAACCAAAAATGTTTCTTCTATGGCATCGCTGTGAAGAACCTTTTAAAGCACCTTTATTTTTAAGAGTGTACCTCAACTTTTTAGATGTAAATCTGAAATTGTTGTTGAAAAATACATTTATGAGTTAAGCAAATGTGTCTTTTTAGATTTTTACATAACAAATGTGAGAAAGATAAGAGGGAAGCAGGCACACAGAAGAAAGTCCTGACACTAACATGATGTGTGTACCACAAAATGAATGTGTCAGTCATCAAGGCCACAACCTGATGATAGAAAGAAATTACATGTAAACTGCATAATGGCATTGCACTACATTCCATTGCTTATAGTGTTTGTTTTCATGTTTATGAAAATGATTATATAGTAGAAAAAAATAAATTACAGGTTCTAAAGCAATTTCTCACATTCAGGGTCTCTGTTGCAATTTGTGCTGTCTTAAATTTACAGCCCTTATAGCAAAATATGAAGATACATTGTAAGAAAGTATTAAAATGTATGTTTTGTATTTGAAGATATACACGTTAAAGGTTATATATAACATCTTAGACAAGTGAGAGTTAAATAATAGGATTATCAAATAAAGCAAATTATTTAAAACATTAGGATAAATGGTACTTACATTATTACACAGTCATTGCTGGGCCCTAAGGACTTCTGGACTATTGGTCAGTTTTTCTTGTGTGTGTGAGATTCTGTAATTAGCCTAACTGGAAATGGCTACATTTTATGCATACATAATGTGACAAACTTCAATATATTTAATGTCACACAGTAATTTCTAGTCTTCACATTCTTACCTGTTTTGCCACATATCATCACTTAAACCAATGTGTATGGCCTCTGTAGTTTTTCCATTTCATTCCTGAGGGAGCTATTGAGTCTTTCATTGTTGAGATGAAATTACAGATGTAGTGAGAACATAATGGATGTCCTTCATTTGGCACATCAAGTACTGGCTTGAGTACTGGCTTTTTTATTTGTTTTGCTATTGCAATATTAACCAGAGAAGCCAAGTTTGGGATTAGTTTCAGGCTGTGTAGTCTCTCTTCAGGATGCTTTTTTTTTTGGTGAAATCTGTTGTACAGCGAGTACCGGTCTGATGTGTGGACATGAGAATTGGTATTTTAATTTGAGTTTTTCTGCATTGTTGTTTCCGGCTGATGTTCTTCATCCACTCAAGATTTACTGTTAACTTTTCTGCGTCTGCCAGTAATATGTTGGTGTCCATTGTTGCACACACCCTTCCATCATTGTCTGTAAGAATTTCTGCTGTGTATGATTGTTAACATGTCTGGCAACATGTCCAGCAATGTCAGAGATGTACATGGGGGATATTTAAAACTGTAGAACATCCCCGTGGTGCTGTGTGGACTCCTGCCACCATAATGGTGATATATAATATACAACGCCAAATGTAACACTTCACCTGTGTGGAGTACATATTACATGTTTTCTGCAGAGATGAGGGTAATAAAACAAGAAAAGCAAGAAAATTTCCCTATACAAAATTATGTTTATGACATTGCAAAACAATACCTTACCTCCAGCCTGTTTTCAGCTTTACAAACATTTTGGGGTAACCTCCTTAAAAGGACAAGTTCCTCCAGCCTGTTTATAAGGTCTGTTTCCGAGCCAGTTGTTGACACTCCAAGACAGCCACATGCCTTCACCAGGTCTTCTCTTTTGTGCTGTGGAAAAATTATTAAATTAACTATCTATTAGTATTGTTTATGGAAGAAATTTCATAGCAATACATGTTAATGTAAATGCTGTGAGCATACAGAGCTTACCCTTTCACATTGAGAGACACCCCTGAAATCTTCAGTTTTAAGAAGCTTGTCACTGAATAATGTCAGTGAACTTCTAAAAGGATTGTTAGATGAATCTGAGGAATGGAATTTAGGATAAACATCAGTTAACTTTAGCCCTACAGCTCCAAGACCACACTAAACGTGGCTTTACCCTTAATGGTAAAATGTAACACATTAATAAGACACATTATTATCATTAAAGTCATTAGGCAATCTTTTCCAGGTTCTCCCACTTTGCTGCCACATTAACGTGTATCCTGGGGGCCAGTGTTGTGAATGTGTGTTACGTTGAATGCATCAATTTTGGGTTAAAACATTTATAGATCAGAGTTTTTTGTTCAGATTTTAAACTCCCATGTTAAATCAAAGGCAACTTTTCAGTTGGTGTCTGCTATGAAAATGGGTAATGAAGATGGGTGGTATCCACAGCTTCAACAACAAAAATTGTACGAGTACTGTCTTAAAGTGCAAAAAATGGTAGTACGCATTTCTTAGAGGGTTGATTGGCAAGGCAATTCTTGAATGGGATTCAGTTGTTCTGAACAGGCAACCCACAGTAAAATGATTCTGTGGAAAGTTAATATAATAAAGGTTTTAATTATTTGATCAACAGTTTTTGCACAGCTTTTAACATGAGTTGAAACAAGCCCTCTATTTATTTAAATTTAGTGCATATTTACCAAAAGAGAGCATAAGGCAGGCATCTCCAATCCTGATCCTGAAGAGCTACCGCCCTGCAGACTTTAGTTACAAACCTGCACCAACACACCTGTCTGTAATTATGAAGAAGCTCTGAACACCTTGATTAGTTGGTTCAGGTGTGTTTGATTAGGTTTGGAGCTGAAATCTGTAGGATCGAAGCTCTCCAGAAGCAGGCTTGGAGACCCTGCGGATTGATAGAAAAACTATTTTATTGTAGTTGTAAAACTAACTCTCAGACCAAGTTTCTGCACACAGGACACTATTTGGGACAGAGACACTGAGATAAACAAAACAAACAAACAAAAAATAGATTCCATTTCTATATGTACATGATTTACTGTATAAAAAACAGGAAGTTCCTCATCAAATAAACCATTACATAACTCATTTTACCTTTACATTGATAAATATTCTGTAAACTTTTGCTTGTCAGGTGATCTAGACTCTAGAGGAGTGTCCAGGACAGTATGGACACTGTGTGGTTCAAAGTTTTTAGGAATGTGCTTCTCTGTAGTGGTTGAATCTGCTGGAAACTCCTCTGGGATTCTTTTTGAACTCCAAAAGTAGCTGGTCTGCGTTCTGACACTACTACTTACATGTTCAGAATATTGGTGGATGTCATTAGCATCACTGATCTTCCCCTCTATATCTTCAGTTTCCTCATTTAAGGTGTTCACTGCATTTTGCACCAGCCGGGAATGCTCTTGGAAAAGCAACAACATAGATAAAATAATACAAAACAAAATAGAAACCAGCTGATCTGATTTTTATTTTGTTTTTGTACATGCACTGAAATTGCCATTTACCAGTGTAGAATCTTCTTACTTTTGGCCTGTATATAGATACGTATATGTATTGCTAAAAGAGGCCATACTCATCCCAAAAATTAAGAAACATACAGTCTACATCCTCAGAGCAGGCCTTTTGGTTTAATGCAGTGCATTCTTCTTGTCTTGGTTTTGAATAAAGTCATTTTTTCTAACATCTCCTGCAAGGACTCAATGCGCAGTGCTGGTGGGGGACTGTATGATGGTGCTGTCCCGGTCCTTTTTTTTTTTTTAGTGAAAATATTCTAGGTGCTAAACTTTTGGTTTTCCTCCTTTAGCAAATACACTTTCCCGTGGCTCAGGTTTGATGCCTGTTCATTAAAGGTGCAAGCACTGAAGGTGCTGGAACCCTCTTGTATTTTGCAATTTATAATTTTCTGCCCTTAAAGTGCCTAGGCATCAGAGACAAAATCCTATCCTAATACTCTGCCACCCCTGCACACATTCGTCAGACACTAGGTGGTGCTATAATACAATGTATTATATAATAACCCTAACATTTACATTTAAGGTCATAACTCTGAAATCTGGAATAAAGTGCATTGTGACTGACTTACAAAATTTTGCATATAGGTATGAAGTAACTACATGAAGCTGAGTACTATTTGGTGAGAACTGGCCACAAGTTGCTATAATATGCAAAATAAGATTTTCTCCTTTTTTTCTTTTCCTTTTACAAAAATGTACACCCATCACAATGTACAGACAATCACAATGACCTATAAGCACAATGTACAAACCTCACAAAGCGTGGTCCACATGAAAAACAGAACAATGTGGAGATTTCAGAAAGTTCAAAACAGAAAAGGTCTGTTTTACTAATGCTGCGTGGTTGGGCGATTATGTAAAAAAAAATCCAATAGTATCATCTATCTTTAAGTTAATCATGGTGAAGTGATAAGAATGTGTAAGTATGTAAGAATGATAAATGCATGTTGATGTCGCATAGGCTAGTAATATGTCTTGAACAAAACGTCACATTTCATTATATATATGGCAGACAGATTGTAGTAATGAAGACACTGTTTAGTTGTTTCTTTTTGAGGTTTATTCAACCTTTTTGAAACCTGTAAATATGTACAAATATTGGTCAATATGTACAAAAATATAAAATATGTTTTATATTTCTGTGAACTGAGCATGAATAAATGCTCCTCAAATCTGACATAGTCTGTATTTCCTGTGGTATATAAGTCTTTTCTTTTTTTAAAGACAAAAGGTCAAAAGTTTGGATAGAGAACTATCAGTTTATTCTCCCTTCCAGCAGTGTAGTTTTTCCAAGAGTTTTTATTTGTTGTTCTTTATCCATGGAAAAGACACTGGGAAAATGCACTGAAGTATCAAACTTTATGTTGTGGCACCAGTCAGCTGCAACCATGGCCAGAAAAAGTCCATGAGTGGAGATACCTGCCAGAGAAAGCTCTGGGCTGCTAGTGATGCTGCCTAAAAATCAGCCTGTTGCCCAACAAGAGCTTTGAGTTAGAGTTCATTCTGTTTAAGTTCTTTAGCACTGATCTACTTCGATATACCTATGCTATCTACAAATCCTAACAGCTTTCATTCAGAAGCACTTCTTTCTAAGTGATCCTTTGAATGTTCTACCAGCTGATCTGTAGGTGAGTTGGTTGCCACTGCTCCATGGTATCTTGGGAACTCCATTGTCACAAGATCCTTGTACATCTCTATCACATTCTCTCCACCGTTCGTCCAGATCTGGAGACCATGCTGTCAGATTTACTAGAACTGGAACGTGAATCCATTGGATGTTGTTGATCAACACCCCTTGATATGGTTTCGTCATGACGCCGGAAGGGGGTGCTGGTTTCAGATCTGGGCACTCTTGCATCATCGCTGTCAGCGGCAGGACCACTATCAGGACCCATCCCCACATCTTTTATATTTCTTGGTTAGAAAAATCTGAAAAACACATGCAAACATAAAGATTTAGACAAAGAAAAGGTGTTCAGGTAATCTCATTTTCCTTCCTGTCATTAATTCATGGGGACTGGTGCTTTTGTGAACGATTTCCCTAACTGACATTAATATACATGGAAGGTTTTGAGCCCACATGGGACCATTTTTTTTAACAGAAACAACAGAAACGTCCACTTTTGGTATGGCAAGATGTCTTAAAATGTATTTCTTTTTTTAACTTTTAAACTTAGACCACATTATTATATTACCTTTTAACTTTATGAATACGCATAAACGACAGCCTAATTATTTAAAAAAAAAATTGTACATTTATTTATCTATAAGGAAGCTAACACCAGTGACAATTTTCATTAAACATTGCTATTACAAAATGGCTGCTGCTAGTTATCGAACCACATGTTGTCAATCATGGGATACTTACTAAATTAAGTAGTTCTATCCATTTGTACTCTAGTTTTTTTTTTTTTTTTTTACAATTCCTTAACAATAAAGTAGGTCACACTAGTAACATCAACTAAAAGCTTCATACAAAATCAGGAGGTAAATAAGAAAATGTCTGATAATTGAAAAGAAACTGGACTTAATATGGGCCTTCCTTTATAGATCTTCAGGAAATAGGAAGGAGGAAGTTGAGTGATGTCATCAGTGTGATTTTTAAAAAAAAATTTTTTATTTTTTTTATTCCAAAATAAAAGACTTTTGTCAAATATATTTTCAATATACATTTATTTAGTATTAAGTTTTTTTATGCTTTTTAAATTATATATTTGATATTTGTGACCCTGGACCACAAAACCAGTCATAAGGTTCAATTTTACAAAACTGAGATGTATACATCATATGAAAGCTCAATAAATAAGCTTTCTATTGATGTATGGTTTGTTAGGATAGGACATTATTTGGCCGAGATACATCTATTTGAAAATCTGGAATCTGAGGGTGCAAAAAATCAAAATACTGAGAAAATCACCTTTAAAGTTGTCCAAATTAGGTTCTTAACTATGCATATTACTAATCAAAAATTACATTTTGATATATTTACAGTAGGAATTTTACAAAAAATCTTCATGGAACATGATCTTTACTTAATTTCCTAATGATTTTTGGCATAAAAGAAAAATCAATAATTTTGACCCATACAATGTATTTTTGGCTATTGCTACAAATATACCCCAGCGACTTAAGACTGGTTTTGTGGTCCAGGGTCACATTTATGAATAGACTTTTGTATTTTAAATGGTTGAAAATACTGTTTTTAACCTTAAAATAAAGCACTTTCCCTCTGTACATGGCTGTGGGGACAAGCAGTTTTGTGGTACTTGGAATTCTATATAATTAAGAAAAAAATTAATGCCACATTTATGGTTCAGGAAGGTCTAATTATTCAAATAACATATTGTTTCATCTAAAAAAAATTTAAACCTAATGTGTATTTCAACTGTAATATCTCTGTAAAGTCTAGGGACAGAAAAATGGACGTTTCTGTAGAATGACCCAACACCATTTTTTTAAAGCTGTCTTTAACATTCTGTTCAATCTCTCTACTCCTCCTGAAGATTGCAGATGCTGTGCTATGTGAAGCTGATGGGAAGGTCTGCGTGAATCTCTCCTGTGAAATGGGTGCCTCTATCACTTTCCAAACTCAGAGGAGGGCCAAGTCTACAGAAAATTTGTTCCCAAAGTACTCGTGCTGTGGCAGAAGCTGTATCAGATTTTATTGGAAATGCCTCGATCCATTTGCTGGATGTGTGAACAACCACTAATATATACCTGTATCCACCTTTTGCTGCGGGCGGGTAAAGGACCGATATAATCAATCTGGAGGTCCAGGGGCCTTCAGCAAGACATGTCGATCTTAAGAAACTTTTCTTTTTAACTCCTGATGGATTCATTTGAGCACATGTTAAATAATTTGCACAGTAATCGTTCACATCTTTATCCATATTTGGCCACCAGAACATACAGACTATTCTGTCTTTTACATTTGTTACACCTAAGTGTCCCCCTTGATTGTGGATATGATACAAAATATCGTTCCGCAACCGAGTAGGTGAAACCCATACTGCAGTGTCAACTTTTCTGTACAGTAACATGTTATCGTATACGATTAGCTGTGCATTATGTTGGGCAAATAGACCATCAACAGTCTTTTGTTCATTTTTCTTCAATCTGATCAGTAGTAACTGTAGCGGGATTAAATCACCATCAACTAATCTGTTAATCCAGCGAACAATCAGGGTAATTTCATATCAACTCTAAGCAATGATATTTTCTTGGCCACAGAAAAATAACTTTCTTAGAGTATTAATGCATTAAAGCATGTAGCTTGATCGGAAATCATAAAGGGACATTAATTTGCAAGGCAGAATCAGAGACTCATGTAATTTGAGTTTTATTAACTAAGGACTAACACGTAACTAATCTAAACAAACAAACAAACATACTAGGGATGGCGAAAACTAAAAAATTTCTTGACCGACCACCGAGCCTCATTAGCCGATTGAAACCGGTTAACCGATTAGTTTAAAATATGGTACGCTATTTGAAATAACAGCCATTTCGAGCCGCGCCTGCAATTTCGCAACTCTGTCGCATCTCTCTGCCGCTCTGCCTCCCGCGCACACACACACACACACACACACACACACTGGTTTACATGTTTTATGGGGACATTCCATAGGCGTAATGGTTTTTATACTGTACAAACCGTACTTTCTATCGCCCTACACCTACCCTACACCTAAACCTAGCCCTCACAGGAGATTGTGCACACCTTTACTTAGTCAAAAAAACTAATTGTGCATGATTTATAAGCCTGTTTCCTCATGGGGACCTGAGAAATGTCCCCACAAGGTCAAAATCTACTGGTATTCCTATCCTTATGGGGACATTTGGTCCCCACAACGTGATGAATACCAGGTACACACACACACACACACACACACACACACACACACACACACACACACACACACACACACACACACACACACACACACACTGGTTTACATGTTTTATGGGGACATTCCATAGGCGTAATGGTTTTTATACTGTACAAACCGTACTTTCTATCGCCCTACACCTACCCTACACCTAAACCTAGCCCTCACAGGAGATTGTGCACACTTTTACTTCATCAAAAAAACTAATTGTGCATGATTTATAAGCCTGTTTCCTCATGGGGACCTGAGAAATGTCCCCACAAGGTCAAAATCTACTGGTATTCCTATCCTTATGGGGACATTTGGTCCCCACAACGTGATGAATACCAGGTACACACACACACACACACACACACACACACTGCCACTCACGTCACTTTTTTTAAAATCCCCTACAGCGTGAAACATGAGTCCCGCAAACGCGGCGCCGAAGAGCTTGTTGTATGTAATCGTAGGACAAATGGCTCCTTAGTTTCAAATGGTTTGGGTACAAGGTGATCAGATGAAAAGAACGATTGGAAGGAATCCTAAAGGAATTTCCTAATGCCTAAAGTTTAATAATAATAATAAAAACTGTTAATAATTGGTTACACAGAACTTTATTACAAATAATCAATAAAAACATGTTGACCTCGACAACCCAACTAGGTTAGCCTACATTTTACCGCAAACTTGCGACTAGTTAACTTTCTCTCCACAGATGATCCAGACAGATGTAGCGTGCACGGAGGGGAGGGGCTGTGTGCGCGTGTGTGTGTGTTTGAGGGAGAGACGCGTGCATGAGTGACAGAGAATGAAGAGAAAGCAGGGAAAGGTAATGCAGTTGAACGAATTCGCTGCGTGTTTTAAATAGCGTACAAAAGAATATCGAAACGCAATATGTGACGGTCGGTATTGATTTTTTTTTTTTTTGGTGGGTGTTGAATCTGTGGCGGTCGGAATTTAATCTGTGGCGCACCGCCACAGATTCGTCTATGTGTGGGAAACACTGAGATGGCTAACTGTAGTAGCGTATAGTCCACTGTCCATAATAGCCTAATTTAGATATCACTTTTTTTTTTTAACCGACTACCGACAACTTTGACCGGTTAACGTTGATACGGTCAACCACCGGTCAAACGGTCATCGGTTAACATCCCTAAAACATACATACAATCACTCATACATGGTACATGGGAAGAGTAAGAGGATGGTTAGAAACGTACAAGAAAAGGGGGATGAGGCCGAGCTGACCATCTGAAAGAACCATCAGTTTCTAACTCAAAACACAGTATACGATAGCTTACACAAAACCTTTGTTTAGTGGAAGGAACGATACTTGCATTTGACTTGGCTGTTGAACGAGAGTCTCGTGAAGCCTCTGAAGAAGTTCTGGATGGTTCCATTTGATGGCCAAAGTTGCAATTTCTTGAAACTCAGAGGTTGTTCTTGACTCTGTTGTGGTTATGAGAGTCCTCTCTCCTGAGTGAACTGTTCTGAGGAACTGCAGGCCGCAATTTAGAGATGGGGATCCAGAGACGGCCAGGAGTAAAGAGAGAGAAGTGTCTGATCGTGGACATTTTCCATGATGATGAGTTCCAGGGTTGAGTGAAACGAACTCCAGTGGTATTAGTCTGACTCTGTGTGGTCGAGAGCCATCTTTCCAGGTTGGGGAGACCACACACAGCTCTATATGTTGAGGCCCGCTGGGCATGGGCACGGGCAGCACATCAGCACCAGCAAGACCCCCCTCTTTCTCATCAAGAAGCTGGCCAATTTCCTTGACTGCAATGTTGTGGAGAATTGCAGTAACCACAATTACAGAGCAGCTTTTGGAGGGGTTCAGCTTCAGGCCACCACTGGACTTGCTGATACAGAGAAACTGTTTCCACAGTCGTATAGCCCTCTTCACTGTAGAGCGTGTCCTTCCATGTGCCTGATTTAACCTTTCCTCTGCAATGGTGGCTGGATGCTGCACAGGTGTTATGAGGTATGGGCGAAGAGAATAGCCACTGTCTCTCAGCAGCCAGCTATCCCCAAAGCCACCCTCTTCAGCCACCTGGCAAATTGCAGAATTGGCCCATACAAAGAGTCATGTGTGTTCCCAGTCCATTTTGCAACAATGTCAGTGAACATTCCCTGGTGATTAAACACTATTTGAACATTAATAACTGGATAGCCCTTCCTGCAAATGTATAATGGCTCATTTACAACAGGGCTGGCCACTGGAATAAGGTTGCCATCGATGATGCCAAACACTCTGGAGATGCTGGCAATACTGTAAAACTGTCAACTGGCCTGCTGGATTTTTTTTTTTTTTTGGTGTTTTGGGGAAAATCTGAATGTTCTTTATAAGCTGTAACAGCAAAGGTGTTACTGCTGTCACAGTTTTGCTGACCGAAACTTCCAACAGCACAAAAACGCAGTGTAGCTAACACCTGCACCACTGGACTTAAGGCATAGTTTCTTCTCGTGGCCCTCTGAAGGTGTGGTTTCACAATCAGAAGTAAGTCAAGTATCTTGTTCCTTGGAAGCTGGAATTTTATCAAGATGGCATCATCAGATGTCAAAGAGGGTAAAATGTGTCCTTATGTAGGCATTTATGTACATTGTCTGAATTCTGTGCTGCCTTCTATGCTCAAGCTGTAGAATTCTTTGTAATAATGCCATTGTTGAGCATTTAAAACACATATGCATGCTATGTGCATCTAAATTAACTAAGTAAAACTATCCATACAAGATTTGTCATAGTAATTTGGTACAACATTATCCTATTAATGCAAAAATTACTTTTTTTGTTTTAAATTAGGCTGTTGTCATACTGTTTTTTTCCATAGTTGTCATGCCATTCTTAAAAATTATCTGAGTACTTGGAGTATTTTGTGCCATGTTTGCCTTATATTGTAATTGATGTAATGTTTTGAATTGAGAAATCCTTACATAGACAACTTTGGTTATGGTTTTAGTGTATCTGATGCTTGCTTATCACTGTAAAATAAAAGTTAGAATTCTATTCCATATATAAGCTTCATAATTATGATTTGTCACATTATTCAGTTATTTAATAAGGGA
>NC_133369.1:41585125-41633491 GCF_049309525.1 Garra rufa
AGGCCTGATGCTGAAGGGCCAGACTGGAGGAGGCCTGATGTTGGATGGCCAGACTGGAGGAGGCCTGATGTTTGATGGCCAGACTGGAAAAGCCTGATGCTGAAGGGCTCAACTTTGAAGGCAAAGGCCTTGTTGATGCACATACATCAATGCCTCCAAGGATCCCTTCCAAAGCCTCAGACCCCAGGATTGCCAAAACTTTCTCTTCCTCTGCATTCAGAGGAGGAACTGAATTGATGCCCACACCAGTCTTTTTTGCTTCCCTTCTACATGCCACAGCCTTCTGTTTGGACACACTTGTAAAGTCCACTTATTCCTCACTTCTTCTGATAGTAGTTTTACACCTCAGGTTATTTGTATTCAGGAGACATGGAATTTAATTTAACATCCTACTGTATTGGATAGAAAAGCAGCACATTGATCTGCCATTCGCCGGTCTTCCATGGTCAACCAAACAGGTTTTTATAAAAGTTCACATTGCTGTTGCAGATTAAATATAACACAGATAAGATTAAATAAATATTTTTACCAGGTTAAATGTTGATTATTAGTAACTTAAACCCCTTTTTCTAAACATCTCTACCTAACCGCTGGTTGCACACATCTGCTATGCTTGTAGTTATTTTACGCGTTTTATTCGTGTTTGTAGTTCTAGACTGAATCCTTTGCCAAAGCGCAATGGATTGTGGGTAATATTAGCCATTAGAGTGTGTACAGATCCACACTTCAAAAATCGACCTGAAATAGTAGACCATCCGGGGACTTTTGGCATGCTCTTTTCAGCATACTATGCATTGGGACACACTCTCACATACTATTTAGGATGGATAGTATGAACATTGGGACGCAAGGAGGTACTATGGTTTTGGCCATAGTACTGACCAGCTAGGTGGTGCTTTTAAGGGCAGCCGCATGAATGTTGAAACTGTACGGGAAATGCACCCCTGTTCAGTGCATGTTGTCCGGTCGTAATGTTACCTGTGTTTGTATTTTGCCTGATATGGATTACCCTTATATGGATGTATTAAAGACAGTTTACCATTATCTTCATTGTATCCATGCATTTATTCTGCACTGCACTAAAAAGTAACAGAACAATACAAGCTAGATTTTTTGTGTTAATCCTTTTTTATTAAATATACCCTACTATGACTTTGTTAATATGTAACTTCAAACGTAGTTTATCCTTTATTTTTACAATAATAATAATAATAATAATAATAATAATAATAATAATAATAATAATAAATTAAATTACATTTTCACTTTAATTTTAGTTTCATCAAATGTTTCAAAAGTAACTCAACAGTACAAACTTGAATTTTTTAGAAAATATATATTTTTATTGGCAATGTCAATCCATATTATAAAACATTTTTTTCAACACTATATAAAAATGAAATGAAATTAGCATAAAATAAATTCTCAGCATAATTTTCTGACCCTTACTCTTGGCATATTCAGTTATTTTTAACATGTTTTAATACATGCTGCAAGACACAGAAAGTCACCACTTTAGCTGTGGGACAAAATAATAACTTGTCACTGTAGGAAGGAACTTCTGATTTATACTGAAAAACTCTGACAAATCAAAACCTCAGGATGTGTTACAGCATTAAATAGCATGTAGATTGATTATTACTGACGCATGACACATGAAACAAGAAACACAACTTGTAATTAGAAAAAAGTACCGCTTCAGTAATTTACTTACTTTATTTGAAAACTGCTTTCCAGACCTAAACATGGGAAACAGTGGTGAAATCATGGGTTGTGCACTCCATCAAGGGTTGTGCGCTGAACATGCTGTCATAGCTTGGCATGCAAATGTGGGCTCTGAGAAAATCACTTTGTTACATTCGGCCCGCGTTACTTTTGCCCCCGCTCTCCCCTATTTTGAGTTGAAACTTCAGAGACACATTCTGAGGACACTGGACACTGGCATAATAGGGCACCTTTAAATCTTTTTTTTTTTAATAGTTACAGATAATACTATGTCAAATTATAAAGTTAAGATTATATGGCAATCCCTACACTGGCCAGTTTTTATTTATTTAAAATCATTTGTGTTCTCAGCTTCTTCATGCTTATGTTTCTTGGCCACATGCTGTGTTCTTTTTGACTCAGAAATGGGCTGTGCAGAACTGAATCTTGAGCTGTGAGCTGAGACTTCTGAGCGTGATGAGCTATAAACTGAACCACTCTCTGCTCGTGATCCAATTGAGCCATAAGCAGAACTTTCCATTGACCATGTATTCAAATTCTTATCTCCACTCACTGCGGAAAAAAAGAAACAGAATATTTTAATTCACTTTAAATATTCTATTAAAAAAAATTGTGAAAACATTAAACACTATTAAATCAGAGTTTCCCCTTCATAAACATATAATGTTCTGCTTATTAAAAGTTAATAAGTTAGTTGTTCAATTTAGGTAAGGGGGGAGGAAACAGGAAAATATGGAGGAAAATTTGGTCATGCAGAATAAGTCATTAATATGTGCTTTATAAGTATTAATAAACAGCCATTAAGCTTGTAATATTGCTAGTTAATTGTGAGAATTGGTCCTTTTAAATAAAGTATTACCAAATTGTGTCTATTAATTTGCATAATATGCCAGTACCAAAGGTAATGCATTATTTCTCCACTAGATAATACTTGAATTTGAAAATAGCCAATGATTAATAATAATAAACAGTAATGTGACACCAGAGTATACTGTATTGTGTACTGTACTGGTGAAAAGTGCCATATAAAACAAAAAAGACACTCACTTAATGGTGGTATTAAATCCATGCTGTCATACATTTTTGGGATCCCTGACTCATATATTTTTGTGTGAAATGAGTTTGTGGAACATGATGACCCATAAATTGACCTGCCGTCTGCTTTTGATTGTGATCTGAATGATCCGTAAGCAGAATATCCTGGAGACGATGCGTCAAACTTCTCATTTTCACTCACTTGGGAAAATGCAAAAAAAAAAAAAAAAAAAAAAAGAAACATATTGAAAATTGTTTTAGAACAAAATTCTTATTTTAAACACTTTAAATATGTTCCTGAAAAATTATGTAGCCAACCCAATGGAATAAGCAATAAGCAAAATGATTGATGTCAAGTTAATCATCGATAGGTGACTTTCAATTCAAATCATTATCCAGATGTTTCAAGTAAGATTTATAAAAACACTGTCCATGTTTATCTGTTATTATTTATAATTTTGATGGTTTAATACTTAGTAAAAGGAGGTGCTTAACTTTCAGTACATATTGATTGATATGAGGTCATATATACAGTCGTGGCCAAAAGTTTTGAGAATGACACAAATATTAGTTTGCTGCTAAACTGCTTCTAGATCTTTGTTTCAGTTGTTTCTGTGATGTACTGAAATATAATTACAAGCACTTCATACGTTTCAAAGGCTTTTATCGACAATTACATGGCATTTATGCAAAGAGTCAGTATTTGCAGTGTTGGTCCTTCTTTTTCAGGACCTCTGCAATTCGACTGGGCATGCTCTCAATCAACTTTTTTGGGCCAAATCCTGACTGATAGCAACCCATTTTTTCATAATCACTTCTTGGAGTTTGTCAGAATTAGTGGGTTTTTGTTTGTCCACCCGCCTCTTGAGGATTGACCACAAGTTCTCAATGGGATTAAGATCTGGGGAGTTTCCAGGCCATGGACCCAAAATTTCAACATTTTGGTCCCCGAGCCACTTAGTTATCACTTTTGCCTTATGGCACGGTGCTCCATCATGCTGGAAAATGCATTGTTCTTCACCAAACTGTTGTTGGATTGTTGGAAGAAGTTGCTGTTGGAGGGTGTTTTGATACCATTCTTTATTCTGAAGCCTTCTTAACAAGAATTGAACCTCTTTCCTTGAAGTTCTTGATGATCCTATAAATTGTTGATTTACGTGCAATCTTAGAAGCCACAATATCCTTGCCTGTGAAGCCATTTTTATTCAACGCAATGATGGCTGCACGCGTTTCTTTGCAGGTCATCATGGTTAACAATGGAAGAACAATGATTTCAAGCATCACCCTCCTTTTAACATGTAAAGTCTTCCATTCTAACCCAATCAGCCTGATATAATGATCTCCAGCCTTGTGCTCGTCAACATTCTCACCTGAGTTAACAAGACGATTACTGAAATGATCTCAGCAGGTCCTTTAATGACAGCAATGAAATGCAGTGGAAAGTTTTTTTCGGGATTAAGTTAATTTTCATGGCAAAGAAGGACTATGCAATTCATCTGATCACTCTTCATAACATTCTGGAGTATATGCAAATTGCTATTATAAAAACTTAAGCAGCAACTTTTCCAATTTCCAATATTTATGTAATTCTCAAAACTTTTGGCCACGACTGTATATTTATTTATACAACAGTTCTTTCTGGTCCTTGAATCTGATTGATACTTCTTACAGCAAGTATCATGTTATAAATATCACTGTTTTAGTGTCACAGAATGTAGTTTTAAGAGGTTTTCAGACAAGAATGTACTTGTTTATAGTTGAAATATGCAAATATGCAATATACGGCCGTTCTGCACTCATGAACCCCTACGAGAGCAGTCTCACCTTGCCCAGATCTTATGGAATTTACCGCTGGCTCTGGTGTTTCTGTAGTGGTTAAACAGGAGATATAATTCGTTTTGGGCAAATCTAACAGGCAGTCTTTGGTCTCATTAATCTATTATTTGTTCCAGAGCAAATCGTTTTGGCAAAATGTCATCATGTTTATGTAAATTCAATGCTGTATATCAGAGCACTGCCTGTGTAATTTTGACTGAATTGCCTAGCAACTTTTATGATGGCTGTTGTTGTTATTTATTAAATATTAGGTAACACTTTATTTTAATTACCTAATTACTCTGTTTTTGTTTCATGTAAGAACAACACCTACTAAGCACTTAACTAGGTATAATTACTCTGTATTAAAGACACCTTAAAATAAAGCATTACCAAATATTATTATTCAATAAATAATATTTTATATAAATAATATTATTTAAAAGTGTTTAGTATTAAGACGTATTTCAGTAAAGGCTTTTATACTGAAACATTAGAAAGTTATATTTAGTTTCAACAACAGCTTGACGCAGCTAACAAATGCACTGGCGGAAGTAGTTCTGCACAAAACGGTGTTAAAGACACTCTGCTGTTGTTTTTTTATGTGTTTACACACTTGTGCCATCAAACTATTGTATAAATGCAATATCACACAAGTAGATGTAGGCCTGCTGCCTTGTGCCTATGGCCAAATCACAGCAGTGCCGATATACAGCCATATCTCACGTCTACTCGTGTGATATTGCTCATATATATAACCTCACAACAACACATGAAAAATCACACTGTGTCATTATTTACTTAGAAAACATGCAAAAACAAAGCCAACATAGAAAAGCCGTGGTTGACAAACTGAGTACACCCTATGATTCACTTGCTTCTAAATCCACTTTTAGCAATAACATTAAGTAATCATTTTCTGTATGATTTTATTAGTCTCTCACTGGTGGAATTTCGGCCCACTTTTAATTCTCAATTAGTAGGCACAAAGACACTTTTGTGGGATCCAAGTCCATTGTAAAATTTTATGTAAACACAAAAGTGTAACTTAATCCAAGATTCTCTGAATGTCGGAATTAACTATATGTATGATGATCCATTCGGATGATGAACCTTAACTTACAGTACTGCAGAATTATGTCATATTCTAATTAATTTCTGTATGAATTTCTAAACCCAGCAGCAATCATCCTGCAGCTACTGGTTTCCTAGTAAAGTTAGGCAGGGCTGTACCTGGGTCAAAGACCATCTGAGAAAATCTAAAGTTGTCCTGGAAGATGTGTTAGTGCTCATCCTGAAGTCTGTGTGGGTCTACACCAGCATGATGAACACAATTAACTATTTAATGAACTGTACATATTTAATGTACTATACATATGGAGCGCTATAACCAATGACAAGAAAATAAATTTGTGATAAATATTGTATACTGACTTATCTGTGATCTGATGCTATCAGATGGTTGCATTTGCTCTTCCGATTTCATTCTATTATCCGTCTCCTGTATTTCAATAGGGCTAATAATAGGGCAGTTGTTTTGTGCCACTGTCTCTTCAATCTTCTCCAGCAGCTCCTTGATCTGAGTGTCATCACTCCTGTTCTGATTGTTGAGAACATGATACCTGTTCCCACATTTGTCCAGCAGCCACTGGAGTTCCTGCCCTTCATGTTCGATGTGCTGCTCTATAGATATGTCTAACAGAGAGTCTCCATGAGTGAACAACACTATAGTGTAACTCCAGACTCTCTCACCAAGAAGATCCAGATACCCCTGCATTACTTCTCTCATATATTTAAAACTAGTATCCGCACGTACCAGCAGCAGTAGTACAACATGTGGTCCAGGGGGACACAGAGACACACTGAGCAAAATCTCTTGTTTCAGTAACTCAGAGCTAAGCTTTACAGGTTCATTCAGCCACCATCCTGGAGCTTCAATGACAGTTATGTGTCTGTCTGCTACTTTTCCATGTCTTCTCACACAACGAGCAGATCTTTTCAAGTCAAAATCTTCTTCTCTGCCCAGGATGGTGTTTCCAGCTGAACTCTTACCAGAAAATTTATGCCCCATTAACACAATACTTAAATCTGAGAGATGTTGGGCATCTCCTGCAACAAACAGAGAACAAAATTAACTTATTCAAATGATACTGCAAGTGATCTGAGCCTGTATTCACAAAACATCTTAAAGGAACACTTTTTTTTGGAAATAGGCTCATTCTCCAACCCCTGAATCATATTAGACCAATAGCATCACATTCAAAAATGACCAACGAGTTTCAATATTTGTCCTATTTTAAACTTGACTCTTCTGTAGTTTAATCGTGTCTAAAGACCAGTGGAAATGCAAAGCTTCAATTTTCTAGGCTGATAAGATTAGGAACTACACTCCCATTCCGGCGTAATAGTCAAGGAAGTTTGCTGCCGTAATATGGCCGAAGCAGGAGCAGTAATACCACGGAGCACATGTGCAAATGCTAAACTAGCTGGGAACTCATTTCTGATGATATTACGACAGCAAACTTCCGTGACTATTATGTATGCAAAGAAGGTGTAGTGGAGAACAAATTTCTTTTTTCAAGTGTTGATGTTTTTCTATGTTTTCAGTAATCCACTTTTACTTTGCTACATGCTCAAATGCATTAGTACATGTAAGAGTAGTTATTTTGTTCGAGACAATCTTCAGCAATTAATTAAAGATGAATGCATATTTACCTGCATATAACAAAATGAAAGTGAAAGCAAAAAGAATACCATAAACCATATTTTGGCCATATAAATCAAGATTCACTCACCCATCTGTGATCTGATGTCCTCTCTCTGTTTTTTCATCCTCTTCATTCGTTCTTCTGCTCTGTCTTCCACTGCTCTTCTTTTCTCATTCATCTTCTGTAGCATATTTGTGTCTATTTCAAAATGGCAGCCGTTGTTTTGTGCAACTGTCTCCTCAATCTTTTCTAGCAGCTCCTTGATCTGAGTGTCGTCATTCCTGTTTTGATTGTTGAGAACGTGATACCTGTTCCCACATTTGTCCAGCAGCCACTGGAGACCCTGCCCTTCACTTTCAATTAGCTGCTCTATAGATGTGTCTAACAGAGAGTCTCCACAAGTGAACAGCACTATAATGTGACTCCAGACTCTCTGACCGAGAAGATCCAGATGTCCCTGCAGTGCTTTTCTTTCAGTCTCTTTAAATCTAGTGTCTGCACGTATGATCAGTAGTACAGCGTGTGGTCCTGGGGGACACAGAGACACACTGAGCAAAATCTCTTCTTTCAGTATCTCTGGGCTTTCCTGTACAGGTATGTTTATCCACCATCCCGGAGCTTCAGTGACAGTAATATGTCTGTCTGCTACTTCTCCATGTCTACTCACACACTGAGCAGATCTCTTCAAGTCCAACTCCTCTCTGCCCAGGATTGTGTTTCCTGATGAACTCTTACCAGCTCCTCTATAACCCATTAACACAGTCCTCAGCTCTGAGAGATGTCGAGCATCACCTGCAACAAACAGAATAAAACACACTCTCTGTGTTTTCTCTCTGCAAAACTCTGCAAATGTAAGTGTAATATGTAAGTTAGATTAGTTTACATTACTAAGAATTGTTCAGTAATGTCTTGTTTGTATTTAAAGAGAAGTGTGTTTTGATGCTGGTATGCTGGCCCTTTGCTGGTTTACATAACCAGCTAAGGACCAGCATAAACCAGCAAAGGACCAGCATAAATCAGCTAAAGACTAGCATTAACCAGGAAAGGATCTGCATAAACCAGCTAAAACCAGCATCCCAGCATCAAAACATACCTAACCAGCATATGCTGTTTTTTTTTTCAACAGTGATAACTCTTGAAATAACATAATAATGAATATGACAATGCTTTTGGTCTTGATGGACTAGCATGTTGTTGTTGCTGATGCTCTTATTGCTGCTTCAGAGCAAGTATGAAAACTTTCTACTGCCAATATATACATTGACCGACTGCTGTCAGCATGCAGGATGTGCTGCTGCATGAACAGGCATACATAAAATCATAAGGTTCTATACAGGAGGAGCTGGGGGAGGTGGAGGGTTTCTGAGAAATGATGATGTATTATTTTGAAATGCTTTATCTATATGCAACAACCGAATCAAGGCTTGTAAAAGCAACACAGTGTAACCAAAAACAAACTGACGTAAAAAAAATGAAACCAGTGGCCGAAAGCAGGCATTGTGCCACAATAGCACTTTTACACTTTAACCCCTTAGCGTACCATGACTTCTTCTGCTGTTCCGGGCCGGCACTGTGCCCACAATTTCCACCGGAGAGGATCCCACCCATCCCCGAACGCAATTTACCTTGTGGATCATGAGTACCGGCAGTTTTGTATTTCCACTTAAAGCACTGGACGAAACTAAAGTATGTTTCTAAATAATATGATTGTCTTATTTTGACTAAAACATTATTGGCTCCTATGGATGGACATCAGAATTTTTTTTGTACAAAGCAGTCACAGAGATAGGAGAGATGATGAGTCTGAAGGAGGTAAGACCTGGTAAACAAACTTCATTCTCAGCCATCAGAATCAAGTCTCAGACATCAGATGAAAAGTATCAAATTTCAGGAAAACCTCTCTCAAAACTATGGAATTGCACTAGCCTATTGCAGCGAAAATGTATGTACAGTGTATCCGAAAAAAGTATTCACAGCACTTCACTTTTTCCACATTTTGTTATATTACAGCCTTATTCCAAAATGGATTAAATTCATAATTTTTAATAATTCTACAAACAATACCTCATAATGAGAATGTGAAAAGTTTGTATGGAATTTTTGCTAATTAATAATAATAATAATAATTATTATTATTATTATAATCACAGTATTCACAGCCTTGGTGAAATACTTTGGAACCAATTACAGCCTCAAGTCTATTTGAGTGTGATAATACATACTTGGCACACCTATTTTTGGGCAATTTCTCCTATTCATCTTAGCAGTACCTCTCATGCTTAATCTAGTTAGATGGTGAGCGTCGGTGCACAGCGATTTTCAGATCTCTCCAGAGATATTCAGTTTGGGTTCAAGTCTGGGCTCTGGCTAGACTACTCAAAAACATTCACAGAGTTGTCCCGTAGCCACTCCTTTGTTATCCTGGCTGTGTGCTTAGGGTCTTTGTCCTGTTGAAAAATGAAACCTTGACCCCAGTCTGAGGTCCAGAGTGCTCTGGAGCAGGTTTTCATCAAGAATGTCTCTGTACATTGCTGCATTTATCTTTCCCTCAATCCTGACTACTCTCCAAGTTTCTGCTGCTAAAAAAACATTCCCACAGCATGATACTGCAACCACTATGCTTCACTGTAGGGATGGTATTGGCCAGGTGATGAGCAGTGCCTGGTTTCCTCCAGACATGACGCTTGTGCCTGATCTGCAGAAGGGTACAGCATTGTCAAGCCCACCTGGAACTTGCCAAAAGGCACTTGAAGGACTTTCAGACCATTAAAAACAAAATTCTTCAAGTCCTTCAAGTTCCAAAAAAAGTCCTTCAAGTGCCTTTTGGCAAGTTCCAGGTGTCACGTGCCTTTTACTAAGGAGTATCTTCTGTCTGGCCACTCTACCATACAGGCCTCATTGGTGTAGTTCTCATCTGGAAGATTCTCATCTCTTCACAAAGAAATGCTAGAACTCTTTCAGAGTGACAATCAGGTTCTTGGCCCTTCTCCCCTGATTGCTTAGTTTGGCCAGGCGGCCCGCTCTAGGAAGAGTCCTGATGGTTTCAAACTTCTTCCATTTACAGATGATAGATGCCACTGTGCTCATTGGGACCTTTAATGCTGTACCCTTCCGCAGATCTGTGCCTCGATAAAACCCTGTTCTCGGAGGCCTACAGTCAATTCCTTGGACTTCATCGCTTAGTTTGTGCTCTGACATGCACCGTTAACTGTGGGACCTTATATAGACAGATATGTGCCTTTCCAAATCATGTCCAATCAACTGAATTTACCACAGTTGGACTCCAATCAAGTTGTAGAAACATCTCAATGATGATCAGTGGAAACAGGATGCACCTGAGCTCAATTTTGGACGTCATGGCAAAGGCTGTGAATACTTACTGTATGTAAATGTGATTTTTTTTTTCTTTTTTTTCTTTTTATAAATTTGCAAAGATTTATAACAAACTTCTTTCACATTGTCATTATGGGGTTTTGTTTGTAGAATTTCGAGGTAAATAATTTAATCTATTTTGGATTTTGCAAATTGTAACATAAAATGTGGAAAAAGTGAAGTGTTGTGAATACTTTCTGGATGCACTGTATACAGGTGGTATGCTCCAGTGGTTGTGTCGGAGTGTGTGCACAGCCTACGGCATAGCAACGGCATCGGTTCAACACAGAAGTATAAATCAGCCTATAAGTCTCTTATTTTGACATTTTTTTATTTAAGACCAGTATCTTACTACATCTTATGAGTGGTTGAGTGTTATTTGTGTTTCCTGTGAGGCTGTTCATTTTTGTTGTGAGGTAGTTTACAACACAGGAGAGGCATCTGTGATGGCTGAAAACTGTGCCGTGACATTCATGACGGCTGGAGGCTCTCTCTGACTCTGGACTGACAGCCACCTTGTGAAGAGACTCTGGAGTGGCAGCAACAACATGAAGAGGCTCTGAAACGACAGCTACTGCACTTGGGAGTGCTTAAAGTACCAGACCTGAGGTAACCAAGATGGGCCAAGCTCTGCAGTTGCTGGAACTTGCTGACAATGACATTTTTCTGGCATCCCTTCTGCAACTCCTGATTCATAACTATTCCTATCCCAGCTTGGGATTTGGGTAAGTTATCTGAGTTCAGACTAAATTCAAAGCTTGGAGCCCTCCCCATGGCCAGTATGAGTTTCTCTGTTTTTTTATTCATATAAAGTAAATTTCTACTCACTCATCTGTGGTGAAATACATTCTTTCAGTTTTTCCATCATCTTCATTCGTTCTTTTGCTCTCTCCATCGCTGTTTCTCTTCTCTCTTTTAGCTCCTGAAAAATCTTTCTGTCTATTTCAAAATTGCAGCCATTGTTTTGTGCTGCCGTTTCCTCAATCTTCTCTAGCAGCTCCTTGATCTGAGTGTCATCACTCCTGTTCTGATTGTTGAGAACATGATACCTGCTCCCACAGCTATACAGCAGCCACTGGAGATCTTTCCCTTCACTCTCAATATGCTGCTCAATAGATGTGTCTAACAGTGTGTCTCCATATGTGAAAAGCACTATAGTGTGACTCCAGACTCTCTTACCGAGAAGATCCAGATATCCTTGCAATGCCTCTCTCTCAGTCTTTTTAAATCTAGTGTCTGCTCGAATGAGAAGTAGTACGGTGTGTGGTCCTGGAGGACAGAGAGACACGCTGAGCAAAATCTCCTGCTTCAGTAACTGAGAATTTTCTTCTACTAGTTTATTCCTCCACCATCCCGGAGCTTCAATGATAGTGATGCGTCTGTCTGCTACTTCTCCATGTCTCCTCACACAATGAGCAGATCTCTTTAAGTCAAACTCCTCTCTGCCCAAAATGGTGTTTCCTACTGAACTCTTCCCAACAGCTCTATTGCCTAGTAACACAATCCTGACCTCTGAGAGATGTTGGGTGTCACCTGAAACAAACAACGAAACACATTTACACAAAGTGATATTGTACTGAAAATCTCTAAATATCTGCTCTACATATGCTTAATAAAATCTCTAAATAATAAAAGTAAGTTCTGCAGTAAAATTGATGATGGGCTATGGCTGTTAAACCTCAGGTGTGCATTATTTTTCAATAATTTAAAGGAACACTCCACTTTTTTTGTGAGGGATGAGTAGGAGAATGAAAAAAAGTGGAGTGTTCCTTTAAGATTCTGAAGTCAGTTAGATTAAGATCTACCCTAATAAGAAACATTGGATGTCTAAAGCAGTTACGGCTAGTCTACAGAAAAAGTTGTTGGAAAACATGCAGTGTTGGGGGGCCTCCGGGAACATGGTTGGGAACCACTTGTTTAGAGATATGTTGCTTACTGTAGAGGGTGTGCCACTTCCCAGTGTATTTCATGCAAATTACCATCTGTCCCCAAAAGGTGTGAACTCTCATGTCTAGGACTTGATCAATGCAAATTCCAGTTGTTAGTTCCTGTCTCCATTTGGAAGATGTTTGTCTTGGTCTGAAGTACTTAAGTGAAGCTGAAACTGAAGTGATTAAGTCAATTTTCTATGTGTAATGAGGATGCTGAGGCCAACTTGGAATCTATAGACTTAAGAAATAGGACCGTCAAAACCAGAGTAGCTGTCCAATCCGTCAATATACACAGGGATAATCCAAAAGGCAAAGGTAAGCAAGCAGGAAAAAGGTCCAAACAGAAAGATCAGTCCAACGAGGCTACCAAAACAAAGGGGATAATCCAGGCAATCGATAATCAGGTAAAAAGGCAGAATCAGAATAAAAGGCAGACAGGCAGAATAACAGGGAAAATGCTTGGTAAGGCAGTGGGACTGGCAATAATTCACAAGGAGCATATGCACAGTCTCTGGCTATATAGCAGCCAAACAGGAAATGATTGCAGAGGGAGCAGAACACAGTCAGTACTCAAATGAAGGCTCCCTCTGCTAGTGTGGAATTACAAAATCTGTGCTGTGATGAATCTTTCTTTCAGAGTGTTGAAAGCATTGTTGGCCTCCTCTGTCCATTTTAACTTTGAAGGCTTTCCTTTCAGGAGAACTGTTAATGGGCAAGCAACCATGTTGTATTTTCAAATAAAATATCTATAGAACTTAGTGAAACCCAGAAATCTATGGTGTTCTTTCCCCATGGAGGGTGAGGCCATTCTGTGACTGCCTTCGCTTTGGTTTTATCCAGCTTGAATCCTTGCTGATATGGTAGCCCAGAAGTGACATTTGCCTTACATGGAATTCACACTTTTTAGCCTTAATGTATAGATGGATTTCCAGCAAACAAGAGAGAACAGTTCTGATATGGTTGATATGTTCTGTTTCAGACTTGGAGTAGATCAAGATGTCATCAATGTAGGAAACTACATACTGGTTCAGCAGATCCTGAAGATCTCAATAATGAAAGACTGGAAGACAGCAGATACATTGGCAAGCCCATACGGCATAACCTAGTGCCCTACAGTGGTGAGAAAATCAGTTTTCCATTCATCGCCCTCCTTGATTCTGATCAGGTTGTAGGCACATCATAACTCAAGCTTGGTGTAAATGATGGCTTCACAAAGTTGTTCAAGAGCTGAGAGTACAGGAGGAAGAAGGTACTGAAATTTTATTGTGACATCAACCAAGGGCTGCTTGGATCATGTGTGGAAATCCAGGGTTGCGATGGCCTGCCTCACTTCAACAAAGCACAAGTGGAGCTGTTGACGCCTCATCCTCTCCTCTTTAGATAGCCTCAAGAAACAGAGTTTCATAGGTTCGTTGCTTGGTTTACCTTCAATTGTGGTTACAGTTAGTGAAAGAATTGGTGGGTAGCGTTGGATTTCTCCTACACTCTTTCATCTCGGAGCTTGTGTAATGACGTTATCATTTTTATGTCAAGAGTCAAAAAATTCAGAAATGGATACTTTCTCCACTTAACAAGCCAGTTTGATCTGCAGCTCGACTGTAAGGCTTCATTGAAACACAACTTTTTAAAGTTATATATTATTCCATTCACTTTGTGCAGTGAGCAGTCTGAATTCCACAGCATACTCAGTAGCATTGTGGTGGCCTTGTGAGATGTGGAGAATCTGAGCTGACATATCCTTGCCCACGGTGGGATATTCAATGGCTTTTCGCAGTTGTTGGATGAAATAGTCAACAGAAGTTCTGAACAGCATGTCTCTGTCCCAAACTGCTCCAGCCCAGTCCATTGCTTTACCAATCAATAACACTTCTTTTCTTTAGACTCAAACTTGTCCCCTTGATGATCAAATTAGATTCTGACTTGACGAATAAAGCCTCTACATTGCTCAGCAGATCCATCAAACTTATCAGGAGGAGCAAAGCTTACTGTGATCAGATGTAGTGAGTCAGATGTTAACTGACCGACTGGAGTTTAGTAAGCTGCTCTTGATAACCTTTTAATATTTCGCTTTGATAAGCGAACACCGCTTGCAGATTTGAAACTTCCGCTGGATTCATTTGTGGTGAAGTATTCTCTAATGAGGATGCTGAGGCCAAGTTAGAATCCATATACAGAGGTTCATTAACAGCAGACTTAGGAAACAAAAACATAAAGGTAGGCAGAGGGTCAAAACCAGAGTAGCAGTCCGATCAGTCAACATACACAGGAATAATCCAAAAGGCAAAGGTGAGCAGGCAGGAAAAAGTGGAGTGTCTAGTGGAGACATAGACAACATAAAAATACATTTGTACTTGCAGTGATAGAATTAGTGAATAAAAATAGCAGCATTATTTATTATTATTTTATAATGTTTACAGTGTGTTCAATGTTTTCTAGATTGTCTGAAGTATGGATTGCTTAATCTCCTGTCTGCAAACAAATTTACCTTTGGGTACTAATAAAAAAACCTTGACCTCCATTATTTCTATAGTTAACTGTCACACCAGGCCAGCAGAGGGAGCCCTGCCCCTCACTGACTGTTGCTGCTCCCTCTGCTGCTTCGCTGGTTACTTCCTGTTTGTCAGCCATAAAGCATGCTCAGAACACACACACACCGCGAAGTATTGTTTGCTCCTAGCTACATGCCAAGCGTTTTCCCTGATTCTCCGTGCCTTGTTCCGTGTTTCCTAGTTTCTTAGTTTATTCCTTGTTTTGTTTTGAGTATTACTTTAATCGTAGTTTTGGTTTGTTTGTTTGTTACTTTGGACTGCCCCTCTGGATTTCGACCCACGCCTGTTTTACGGATTACTCTCTGGATTATCTCTGCCATTGTTGTTTGCTATCTCTGACCCTGCATTGTTTGACCACGTTTCTTCCAATAAAGCCTGCATTTGGATCCACACGTCGCTCTCCAGTCTCCCATTGTTACAGAATACTTCGCCACACCCGGATCCAGCAGCTTTATTCACCAGCATCACAACATGGACCCAATCGACCAGCTTCTGCTCCTACGACAGCGAAACCTCCCCATTGAGGAATATGTTCACCAGTTCCTTAAGTGTTCATCTCAAATACCATTTTACGATGAGGCGTGGCTTAAGGCCTTATTTCGTTATGGACTTAATGAACCGGCCAAATCAATGCTGCCTGGAGGGGAATTTAACTGCTTGCTACAGGACTGTATGCAGTATGCGTTGTTGCTATGTGGCTCACCGCTAACTGTGGGTGTTTTAGAGGAGCCACAGTACAAGATGTCTGCTAGCCCAGACCCTCAGCACAAGATGTCTGCTAGTTCAGAGCCACAGCACAAGATGTCTGCTAGCTCAGAGCCACAGCACACGATGTCTGCTAGCTCAGAGCCACAGCACAAGATGTCTGCTAGCCTAGAGCCACAGCACAAGATGTCTGCCAGCCTAGAGGCACAGCACACGATGTCTGCTAGCTCAGAGCCACAGCACAAGATGTCTGCCAGCCTTAAGCCCGTTCACAAGATGGCTGCCTTTCCTGAGCCTGTTCACAAGATGGCTGCCTTTCCTGAGCCTGCTCACAAGATGGCCGTCCTTCCCGAGTCTGCTCACAAGATGGCTGCCCTTCCTGAGCCTGTTCACAAGATTGCCACCCTTCCTGAGTCTGTTCACAAGATGGCCACCGTCCCAAAGCCCGCTCACAAAATGGCCTCCGTTCCTGAGTTCCCGGTCAAGATGGCCGCCACACCAGAGCTACTGCACAAGATGGCCGCCGCCACGCCTGAGTCTGTCGCCAAAATGGTGGCTGCTGCATCAGACCCTCACGTTTCCGTGGCATATCAAAGACTAATATTCAGCTTGGAGGACCCTCCACTGCTGTCAGACAGAACGGTCGGTCTCTTACAGTCAGCACCAGCCAAGCCAGCACCTGCTAACGCTACGTCAGCCAAGCCAGCATCTGCTAACGCTACGTCAGCCAAGCCAGCATCTGCTAACACCACGTCAGCCAAGCCAGCGACTACTAACGTCACATCAGCCAAGCCACAGCCTGTTCACGTCACAGTCACTGCTCCTGACAAGTCAAGTCAAGTTACAGCTGCTATTCCTGTCAAGTCAAGTCAAGTTCCAGCTGCTGTTTTTGTCAAGTCAAGTCACGTCACCGTCACTGCTCCTGTCAAGTCAAGTCAAGTTACAGCTGCTGTTCTTGTCAAGTCAAGTCACAGCTGCTGTTCCTGCAAGGTCAAGTCATGTCACAGCTGATGTTTCTACAAAGTCAAGTCATATCATTGCAGCGGTTCCTGCTGAGTCAAGTCAAGCAGTACTCCCTGAGTCAAGCCAAGCAGCTCTTCCTGAGCCAAGCCAAGCAGCTCTTCCTGAGCCAAGTCAAGCAGCTCTTCCTGAGCCAAGTCAAGCAGCTCTTCCTGAGCCAAGTCACGTCTCACCCGAGCGCCCAGAACCAAGTCACATCTCCCCCGAGCGTCCAGAGCCTTCGCTCCCAAGCCACGCAGGGCCAACGCTCCCAAGCCACGTAGGGCCAACGCTCCCAAGCCACGCAGGGCCAACGCTCCCAGGCCACGCAGAGCCAACGCTCCCAGGCCACACGCCCACAAACCCGATGGGCCTTCCACTTACTACTGCATTACCTGTAATGGCTATTGCCATTTTGAGTGTGTGGGCTGCACACTGCGTTTCAGAGGCCTCATCTGTCCACATCTCCGCTGCGCCTATACCTCTTTTGGAGGTGGCGTGCATTGCGGAATTCTCTGCTCTGCCTGCACCACCTAGACTTCCTGTCGTCCCTGTTATGGCTATGGAAGCCATCTTTGAAGACCTTGTCTGCCTAGTCATGGCTATGGAGGCGGCGTTCTCCCATGAACTCTCTGCTTCTCTCCTTGCTCTGTCTGCCTCCTCTGTCTCTGCTCTACCCAGGTCCCAGTCCATGACGCGTCTGCCTGGTCCGCCCTGGAGGGCTTCTGCGCCTCCTGTTCTGCCCTGGAGGGCTCCTGCGCCTCCTGTTCCGCCCTGGAGGGCTCCTGCGCCTCCTGCTCCGCCCTGGAGGGCTTGTGCGCCTCCTGTTCCGCCCTGGAGGGCTTGTGCGCCTCCTGTTCCGCCCTGGAGGGCTTCTGCACCTCCTGTTCCGCCCTGGATGGCTTCTGCGCCTCCTGCTCCTCCCTGGAGGGCTCCTGCTTCCTCTGCTCCGCCCTGGTGGGCTGCCTCACTCTGTAGGATTACGGTCTGGCTTTGGTGGTCGTCTGCTCTGCCGTGGGTACCCTCGCTCCCACATTTCCCGCCGTGGGGGTCCTCAGCTCCTCCTGATCTGCCGGTCCTGCCTCAGCCTCTGGATCCTCTACCGCCGCATGGACCTGGCCCTCCTTTGTTCCCTTGCTTCCCCCCCACCGCTCCCCTGGACTGTTTTTCTGTTGTTCCCGTTGGAGCGTCTGGAAGCCGCTCCTTGGGGGGGGCGCTATGTCACACCAGGCCAGCAGAGGGAGCCCTGCCCCTCACTGACTGTTGCTGCTCCCTCTGCTGCTTCGCTGGTTACTTCCTGTTTGTCAGCCATAAAGCATGCTCAGAACACACACACACCGCGAAGTATTGTTTGCTCCTAGCTACATGCCAAGCGTTTTCCCTGATTCTCCGTGCCTTGTTCCGTGTTTCCTAGTTTCTTAGTTTATTCCTTGTTTTGTTTTGAGTATTAGTTTAATCGTAGTTTGTCTTGTTTGTTTGTTTGTTACTTTGGACTGCCCCTCTGGATTTCAACCCACGCCTGTTTTACGGATTACTCTCTGGATTATCTCTGCCATTGTTGTTTGCTATCTCTGACCCTGCATTGTTTGACCACGTTTCTTCCAATAAAGCCTGCATTTGGATCCACACGTCGCTCTCCAGTCTCCCATTGTTACATTAACACAGCAAGACAGTGTTCAGTGTTGTTTTATTTAAACATAATTGCATGCCTCTGTTCATTGCTAATTCAAAAACATTATATCAGAGGCTTGAGCCATTGATATGCAGTTTAGTTTAGTTAGTTTAGTCCTTTTTTTCTTTTAGTTAAGTTTTGTTTCTAGTCAGTTTCTTTTGTTCTAGTTCCCGCCAGTATTTAGTTGTCTTAGTAACTGATTAGACTGAGTTGGTCTGTGCAGCTGTGTTTACCTTATTATCATTGTCTGGTATCATTGTTTAGTCTTGTGTGTGTTATGATTGTGTTTACCTATGTACCTGTTCTTAGACTGAGCTTTAGAAATTACTAAAAGGCTGTCTGCCTGCATATTCGCCTTTGTGTGCTACACCACTGCAATTCTGCGTGTGAATTGACTGAGCCTGTGTGGCTCACAAGTGTTCTGCAGCTGCCTCTCTACTAAAAGCAAAATTTTAAGTTTAGCTACTTAAAAAAAAAAAACAGTGATATTGACCAACTGCAGTGAGTGAAAAAAATATTTGAGTTGGAAGAAACACAAAATAACTGTCAATCTCCCTCGGTCTGGGGCTCCATGCAAGATCTCACCTCGTGGAGTTTCAATGATCATGAGAACGGTGAGTAATCAGCCCAGAACTAAACGGGAGGATCTTGTCAATGATCTCAAGGCAGCTGGGACCATAGTCACCAAGAAAACAATTGGTAACACACTATGCCGTGCAGGTCCCCCTGCTCAAGAAAGTACATGTACAGGCATTGAAAATGGGCCGTGGATGGGCATTCCAGCATTACAATGACCAAAAACACACGGCAAAGGCAACAAAATAGTGTCTCAAGAAGTAGCATATTAAGGTCTTGGAGTGGCCAAGCCAGTCTCCAGATCTTAATTCCTTAGAAGATCTGGTTTGAGTTGCCAAACATCAGCCTCAAAACCTTAATAACTTGGAGAGGATCTGCAAAGAGGAGTGGGACAAAATCCTTTCTCAGATTTGTGCAAACCTGGTGGCCAAAGGGTTTTGAAATACGTATTTCACTCATTAAAATGCAAAAGAATTTATAACTTTTTTGCAATGTGTTTTTTCCATTTTTTTGTTGTTGTTATTCTGTCTCTCACTGTTTAAATAAACCTACCATTAAAATTATAGACTGATAATTTCTTTGTCAGTGGGCAAACGTACAAAACCAGCAGGGGATAAATTTTTTCCCCCTCAGTTTACATGTTTAGACCAATATGAAGATCAGAACATTGAGAAAAAAAAAAGATATATGATTTTTGTGCTGTTGTCAAGATTTTTACTCACCCATTTGTAATCTGATGTTTTCTCTCTGTTTTCTTATCATCTCCATTTGTTCTTTTGCTCTCTCTTCCTCTGATTTCCTTCTTTCTTTCATGTCATGTAAAAACTTTCTGTCTAGTTCAAAACAGCAGCCGTTGTTTTGTTCCACTGTCTTCTCAATCTTCTCCAGCAGCTCCTTGATCTGAGTGTTATCACTCCTGTTCTGATTGTTGAGAACATGATACCTGTTCCCACATTTGTCCAGTAGCCACTGGAGATCCTTCCCTTCACTCTCGATGTGCTGCTCTATAGATGTGTCTAACAGAGAGTCTCCATGAGTGAACAGCACTATAACGTAATTCCAGATTCTCTCACTGAAAAGATCCAGATGCCCCTGCATTACTTTTCCCACATAATCTTTAAATCTAGTGTCTGCACGTATGACCAGTAGTACAGCGTGTGGTCCTGGAGGACAGAGAGACATGCTGAGCAAAATCTCCTGCTTCAGTATCTCTGGACTTTCCTCTGCAGGTATATTCCTCCACCATCCTGGAGCTTCAATGACAGTGATGTGTCTGTCTGCTACTTCTCCATGTCTACTCACACACTGAGCAGATCTCTTCAAGTCAAACTCTTCTCTGCCCAGGATTGTGTTTCCTGATGAACTCTTACCAGCTCTTCTGTGACCCATTAACACAATCCTCAGCTCTGAGAGGTGTTGAGTGTCTCCTGCAAACCAATAATGTATATATTAAAGGAATAGTTCATAATAGTTACAAAAAAACAAAATGATGTGAACCAGTACACACTGAATGCACACCAAGTGCAGAGAAAATGTAAGAATCAATCTGATTTAAGTTCACTTTGGAATACGAGGTATGAAGAATGTACTCAGGCACATTCTGAGAATATCAGCCCAGAACTGCACAAAATAAGCAGTCTAGATTCTACACTTTTGAGAAAAACATTATCAGAAGTACAAATTCAAGGTGCATTAGATAGTGGTGATAGTGAATCAACAGCACGTTCAAATTCTTCAAAGAATTTGAACTAGCTTCTCTAGGTGAGTCAAGTTTTTCAGTGATAATTTTTGACCAAGTGACTATTTTTATTATTTATTTTGTTATTGACAGGTGTGGAGCACCTTACCAACAACACAAATAAACTACCACTAACTATTCACTACTAACTATTCTCTACCACCACTATCTAATGCACCTTGAATCTGTATTTCTGATGTGTTTTTCTCAACAGTGTAGAATCTAGGCTGCATATTTTGTGCAGTTCTTTATTAGCCATATTTATTCAAGGTGAAGCACAAACACATTTAAAATGAAAGTTGTTTAACCAGTAGACCAAAAGACTGTTGGCTTGGCACATATGCAAAATGTTGTTGTCACAGATCAAATCTGACATGCATGTTCAGGCAGTACAGATATTCTGGGTATTATTATTATTAAAGACCTTCGTTCAGAACTAACACAATTTATAATGTAGCCATTTGCCGTTCAAATGTTGAAATGTTAAGAGTAGTATTTTTAAGTAATATTTAAAAGTTCTGATTAATTTTCAAAAGAGAAAGGTAGCACTTTATTTTACAGTCCTGATACTCATGTACATACAATGTACTTACTACAATATAGTAATTACAATAACTTGGTACTAACCCTGAACCTACCCCTAAACTTAACCATTCCCCATGTAGTTACTTTATATTACCAGAACTTTCTTAGGTAGGTGCACTGTAAGTACATCTAAGTACACATACTGTAAAATAAAGTGCAACGGAGAGAAAACCTACCAGAGTCCATTTTATTTGACATCTTTGTTTTGTAGGAGCTTCTCAGTAAAGTTCCACCAGATAACTAGTTTTTACTTTCCCTTTCATCTGACTGCTGCCAAAACATGTTTGCGACTTCCTCCTGCCTGGGTTCAAAAAAACAAAAGCTGTCACATTTCCAGAGGGGGACGAAGTACACAAATCAAGTACCTTCAGTAAAATTACAGTTGCCCTAATACAATATTACACCAGTAACAGTACTCCTTTTCAATTTGACTTGGGTAAAAGTAAGTACTTGATTTTTAATGTAATTCAGTATTAAAAGTAAAAACTACATAATTTTACATATATTTACATCATTTGAAAGTGCTGTGGCAGCGGGGTAGATGCATGGGCATAAGTTTGTATTATTTTAACTTTACGTTTATTTTTTATCTCCCGTTCTTGGCTCAATTTAAAGTCTTGCTCATTTTGAGTCAGACTTGTGAATTCACTAAATTGCTACGTAGAGACTTGCTCTGACCGTAGTTGACTGCGACTGCGATCCAAAACCGCTACAATCCAATTTGCGAATGAATTCAGTGTAATAGTTCATCAGGGATAGTTCTTCAGGGATAGTTCATCCAAAACTGCGCATTCATCTACAATGCAAGAGCACGTTGAAGCACTACACGACGGCTGTTGTGAACGCGCACTGGACAGTTGGACACTGCGGTGGATCAGAGGTAAAAAATTATATAAATACTAGGGCTGTCAAAATTAACATGTTAATATTGCATTAACGCAAATTCATTTTAACGGCACAAATTTTATTAACGTGCGATTAACGCAGCGCACATTTTCTGTTTGACCCACTTTCTAGCCCATAGTTAAAGAAATGGATGCACAATGTTGCCAACCTAGCGAAAAGTGTCTAGCAACAATACATAAACACATAATTGGACAAACCTAATATAGTTCCTGAGGCTCTTCGGTTTTGCAGAACGAGCGCGAGGTCTCCCAATGTGCGCGCACTTCCCTCTCTTAATATCTGCGTCTGCTATGGTGCTGTGGGGTTGATGCGTAAAGCCACATACGAGTATGCAAGCGAAAACGGCGATATCATATGCACGCCAAAGTTAATTTCAGCTTATTAATAGCACGCCAAATAGAAACAGAAAGTCGTGCTAGTGCGCATTTTCATGAGACCAGGCTCTCCAATCAGTACATTATAACCAAAACAATATTAAAAAATAAAAGAAGCAGGTTTTTGGGATCACATAACTTTAAATGGGTAAACTCCTAAAAAGTCAAAGGATCGTGAAGGCATTCAAACAGGAAGTTAAAAACAACGATAATAATGCAGGGAATAGTGACTTATGTCCAGATGCCGGTAAATGATTCATTTCAGCGAATTTAATCATGATCATAATTCAGGATTTTTTTCAGTTATTATTTCATATTACTTTGGTTGTCTGATAACAGAAATATTAAATCAAAACAATGGAAACAGTTTTGTTGAGAAATTGGCTGCATTAAATGACAGTATGTGGGCACCGAGAGGCAAACAATGTAATAATAAATGTACATTTTGCATGTTCAGAAGTGTGTTGCCCTGTCCTGCAAATAATGTAAACAGGCTTGTGTAAGTAAATTGCTCAGTGCAAAGAAAGAGAAGTAATGGGAACTTGGTGTTACTATGTTCTTTTTTTCATGTGTCTAATAGACATGAACAAGTTATTTGAAAAACATCTATGACATTTGAAACAAGTTAGTCTTCATGCTCTATGTCAAGTATGGTTTCACTGATAATAAACACATATTTGCTTAAAGCATCCATATTTGTCCATGCCAATGTTGATTAGAGTATTAAAAACTTTAAAAAGTATTAATTTAAGGTACATTTAGAACAGATAAAAATGTGCGATTAATCGCGAGTTAACTAATGACAACCATGTGATTAATCGCGACAGCCCTAATAAATACTGTTCGGTTTCTTGCACAGACCGATTGTTTGGTGTCTTAAAACCTCAATGTATCATCACGAGCCGAAGGGGTTTAATTTGGTTTCGCGTGTGTATGTTTGTTTGACTCTCAAAGCCGTGGGTTCAGTTGACTGCCATTATATGACTGACAGATTGCAACAGTTTGAGTTGAAAATCTTTGTTTGTGTTCTACTGAAGAAACAAAAACCCCTTTTCACACAGCAATCCCGGTAAATTGCCTTAAAATTACCAGTATGACTTTACCAGTAGATACAGAAATATGCTGTTCACACAAGGCAATGAAATTTTGGCTTTTTAATGGTAAAAGACCATTCACACAACAGCACCAAAATGCTGGTAAATTCTGTGATGTCAGCTGTCCAATTTGACAACAAAGTATGAGTGACTGGCATAGGGGGATGATCAAGCAGAACACCTTTTTTACTCTTATAAACCCAAGACCTGCATAATAGTTTCCAACTGCAGAGCCGCAGCGCTGAAGAATAAGAAAGAAGGCTGGGTCTCGAGTGCAACACTTGAAATAGCTGGGAGACAAGGTGCAAATCAAGCACATAGTTACATAGAAAAACTAATTTCAAAAAGCAGCGGAGCTTTATAAACAGCTCAGAGTAATAACATTATCTCCATAAGAATGCTGTGATTGGCCAATTTGGACCAAAGCAAACTTTATTCATCAGCACGTTCTACGTGCTCATACCAATAATCTTTATTCTGCGTTCACACACAGCATCATTCCGGCAATTTACTGGTAATGTTACAGCTACCCTTACTGGTAAATTGCTGAAACGAATTTACCAGTATTTTTTAAAAAGGCCCTTTTCACACATGATCTCTTGGTAATTTACCAGTAAAGACTATATTTGTCATCTACGTCTTGGATGCCCTGGGGGTAAGCAGATAAACATTTTAATTTTTTGGTGAACTATCCGTTTAACAGGCTTATTGAAAAAAATGTACATGAATAAGTGTGGCGCAGGAGTCCCGAAAAGTGAAGCCAAAAGTTTTTGATCGCCCCTCGGTGCCCCGGCCGCCTGCAGTACAGGTCATAAACCCTGCCCTCTCCATGTAATCTAATGGGCTGTGAGCCAAACTAAATAATCGATTTACACTTCAAATATTTTTTTTCCAAAAATGGTTACTATCATGTGCGTGTGAGGTAGTTCTTATAATGCTGATTCATGTTCAAGTGTTCGTTTTTCTAATAAATTTGCTTTTAGGTAGTTATTTTATGTTATAAAAACGGGGTGTGGTGTCATGATTGTGATCTTGCGATTGGGTTTGTGGGAGTTTGAGCGGGATTTTGATACCGCGGCTTCGCCTCACAATACTACTGCGCAAACTCTGGCTCCAAACGAATCTCTACTGCTCAGACTCTGGCTCCAAATTACGTCATGTCCCCCAAGATGGCAGCGGCCATATTGAGACGCTTTGGCTTCACTTTTCTATATTTGAATAAGGCGGAGACGCGTTGTCCATCTTTTTTTACAGTCTATGATATGAACACGTAATTTTACTAGTTCAAAATATTGAGGAACGACTCGTTTTTATGAAATTTAATAGAGTAAAAATATAATTCTATGATTTGGAATGTAGTGATGTAATGTACAGATACTTGAAAATTGTACTTATACAGTAACAAAGCAAAAAATGCATAGTGTCCATCCAGCCACCTGTCCTCAGACCACCCAGAACGCCCTGACAAGACAAGTTATTCTTGACGAGACACTGTGCGCTCCCCTACACCATATATAGGCAGTGAACGAGCGCCACCTGTCCAACACAACGAAGTACAACATTCTGCATGTATGACGTCTCTGACAGTACAATACAAAACTATTTGTCAAATAAATGAAACATTAATGAAACTGTTATAGCTATATATTGTTATATAAAAGTGTGCCCCCTAAAAGCGAACAAAGTAGTACTGTAAGTGAACATCGTAATGCCCCATCAGCTACAGGTCATGCACTGAGGAAAAGGGTTTAAAAAGTAAAGCCACGTGATGTTAACATAATTTTAGTGTGAGAAAATTGCAATTGCAAAACCTTTTGTGTAAAGTCATATACTTTGTTGCAACTTTGTTGCCATAGCAACATAATGCTTTTAACAATGACAAGGACTCTTTAACAAAACGCAAGTTTAATAAAGTTTTTCATCCTATCCTAACATGTTTAAAAATACTTTCTCAAAGACTGTTGATGGGTGACCGAGACAATTAATAGGAGCAAATCCATTATTATTTGTAATTTGTTTGGCACCGACATTGCATAAAAATCTATCAGAAAACTTCAGGAAATCATCTGACAACTTCATGCACTTGTGGTGCAAAAGTGGTATAAATATTAATGAAATTTAGTAATTAGTGAGTAACATATGACAAATTGAAACAGAATCAAAATGCAGTTACAATTTTAAGGTAACATTTCTATTGAAACTATTTTAAAATGTAATTTATTCCGGTGATGTAAAAGCAGGATTTTTACCACCTTAGATATCACTCATGCTGTTTCTGTGCATTTTGTAGAATTTTTGCTTTCAACAACAAAATTACAATTAATTATTAAATTCTCAGCTGACTTTCACATGCATGATCCATGTGAACCAATGGGATTGATGATTTTGACCATTGTTGCACAATTGCACAAGCATTAAACACATGGTATAGTGTGCTATAGGATTAGAGTAAAGTAATACTGTAGTGTCATTTTTGTTATAGAATTTTAATACTATACTCTCACTGTATAGGGTTTACTTTACTCTCATTGCTACTCAATTTAATGCATCCTTGCTGAATAAAATGTAATTTTTTTAAAATGGTTGTATATCACAATTAAAAAAAACAACTAAATAAATAAAAATAATGAATATAAAAACAGTTTCTAAAAGGGAGACACTGCAGGCAAAATCGCTGTTTTGTCATGCACCTATATCAAGTTTGAGATTTTGGGCTTTTTGGTTTTTCATAAAGTGTTTTTTCAGACTAGTGAAAAAGAAAACATCCAAAAAACACTGTTAAGTGTTTCTTTTATAGCACTTTATCTATTTGTGTCAACAGATAACAATAACAATGCATATTTGTAAAGGTCGTTTTCTCAAAATGAGTTTGTTCTCCTACACTGAGCCATAAAACTCCACTTCAGTAGCACTTACACACCAAACGTTACATTTTTATTCATGCCTATATCCTGAAGGTTTTTATAGAGGGATTTGTTCTCATATGATTTGCTTGATACAACATTTTATCCCCCCAAAAATGATAAAAAAATATAGTGTTTCCTGTCTGTTCTAAGTTTTTTTTCTAAATTATGGCGTGACGAAATGAGATACCCACAATTACCTCTGTAAAAACTTTTGACTCTAATATGTCAAAAAAATAAAATAATTAAACAACAATTTTCTTCTGGACTTTCAAACTGGACTTCATCCAGTGTTTAGATTTTTGAACTAAAAATGTATGCAAATGAGTGCATATTTCATTAAATAATGCCTCATTTGCATATTTAAACATTTTAGAAAACTTTTACAAATATCAATGTAATCAACTGAGTAAGGTGATAACTATTAATTAATTTTTTTTTACCTTATTCACCTGCAGTGTCTTGCCTTAAGCAGCAAATCAGCATATCAGAATGATTTCTGACACTAAGGACTGAAGTAATGACTGCTGAAAATGAAATTACTACAGAAATTGTAGGCTTAGATGGATGCCGTTCAAACATTGACTGTTTGTCATACCAGCTGTTTGAAGTCAAAAGCAACAATTCATGCAAGAACAAATTTACAAAGGTTTTCACAGATTAACTTTCTGTCTCTCATTAAGCATTTTTTTTTTTAAATAAATAATTAATAGTTTAGGAAATTAATTCATCAAGTGGTAAAAGAGAGGATTAGAGGAACTTATCAAATGTTGAGGTTTATTTGTCAAAAAATAAATTTGTAAATGTTTATCAATCAAGTATCATAAAATACCCATCATCATAATACAAGCAAAAGCAAATGAAATCAAGTCACACTACATGAGTCTTTTAGGGTCAATTTTCTCCAGGTGCACCAGAGGTTTCAGCTGTTCTGCGAAGCTTCGCATGTCCTCAGACACAGTGTCCTGTCCCGCAGGAGCCAGTACGCTCAGCTCGACAAGATACGACAGAGACATCGGCTCTGTGTTCTCCGTGTTTCCTGAAGCCAGGACACGTAACAGTTTGCTCACGACCACCTTCATCACACCCTTCCGGAACACTTGACCCTTGACCACAAACTCATGGTCCATTCGGAAACCCATCTCGTTGAGAAACTCCGGTAAGCTGTGCGAGGCGGCCACATCCACACAGTTTCGCACCAGGGCATGACGGCTTTTGTCGCCCACCTCGGGCTGACCTAGATAGCGCAGATGCCAAGGGGCCTTGGGGTGAATAAGTGAGCGACGCGCACGCAGCATGAAGGGGTTGCCCTGCTGACCCTTCAGCAGATACACCAGCTCATGATCAGCAAAGCTCTCAGGCTCCATGTTATCACACAGACCTCTGAGCCGATGTAAGAGACTCTCCAGGGACTGATCCAGTACACTGCCTGTGCCGAACAAATTAACAAAACACAGATGGTCAGAAGACATAAAGCTTAAATTTAAAAGCCAAAACAAATGTGACAATGACATGCTTATGGAAGCCCATTACTGCCATTGATCAAAAAATAAAATAATTGTGACTTTTTCCTTCACAATTCAGATTTTTTTAAAGCAATTTTAAGATACATTACTAGTCAAAAGTTTTTGAACAGTACGATTTTTAATGTTTTTTTTAAACATTTTAGTCTCTTCTCCTCACCAATCCTGCATTTATTTGATCCAAAGTACAGCAAAAACAGTAAAATTGTAAAATATTTTTACTATTTAAAACAACTGCTTTCTATTTGAATATATTTTAAAATGTAATTTATTTCTGTGATTTAAAAGCTGAATTTTTAGCGTCATTACTCCAGTCACATGATCCTTCAAAAATCGTTCTAATATTCTGATTTGCTGCTTAAAAGACATTTATTATTATTATGTTGAAAACAACTAAATATTTTTTTTTTCAGGTTTCTTTGATGAATATAAAGTTCAGAAGAATGGCAATATACGGCAATTGCAAAATGTAAATGTTTTGTAACATTATAAATGACTTTATCAGCACTTTTGGTCAATTTAAAGCATCCTTGCTAAATAAAAGTATTAATTTATATAACTTCTATAAATTATTCTGACTGAGGGTTTTGAACAGTAGTGTTTAAGGTTACAAAAGCATTTTATTTCAGATAAATGCTAACCTTTGGATCTTTCTAGTCATCAAAGAATCATGAAAAAAAGTACAACTGTTTTAAATATTGGTAATAATAATAATAATAAATATTAAAGCTGCGAGCAGCGATGAACGGGCCCTCGCACCTGGGCTCACCGCCGACCGGTGGCTTCAGGAAATCAGCAAACAGTGGGCAGTATGCTTTTAATACAGTAAATATAGAAAAAATATGTCATAAGTCATTTAAATGTGCCAAACTTGCCGCTGCCAGATGGTGGCGCTATGCCTGTAACTAATTATTGGCATGTAGATGTGTTCAGGCCAGCACTATTATCAAACATATGAAGTCTGGTGCAGATTGACCTTGGTATGTTTGAGTTAGTGAAATATATGAGATATCCTGCTGCCAACAAGTGGCGCTATGATAATATCTGAATATTAGTCTTTAGGTGTCTTCAGGCCAGGACTCTTACCAAACCTGTGAATTTTTTGGCAGATCATACATTTTATGGCTAAGTTATAACCACTTCTATGTCTATGCAGAAACATCAAACTTTGTCAGGCCACCACGGACATGCCCTTTAATGAAAACTCAAGATCTTCACAATTTAACATCTCTAAGGCCTCAAGATCAGACTGACCAAATATAATGTTGCTTTAATTAAATGCAATCAATGCAAGGACTTCAGATAAATGCCAACTGTGAACCAATATGCAAAATTTTCCCTATACTCTGATGATGATAAGAACATGATTCATGATGATAACAAAATGTTATTATTGCTTGCTTTACGTCCACCACTTCTGCTTAAATGTCATTGTTACCTATTTGTACAAGTTTTGTGTGGATATTGCTTTGCTGGTGACTCCTCCTGTTACAAGACATCACTCTTAAGCGCTACATAACTAAGAATCAATAAGGAAAACGGTGCCCAGTTGGCACATGCATTCACAGTAACTCTCTGCTAGTTTGGATTTTAAGTTTACAGAATTGAAAGGGTTAGACTTTAAAATCAACACACAGACACATACACACAAAATATAAAATGTTGCCATCCAGTTTCATTTGTTAAAATTAACTATATTAGTTAACATGACCAATAAATAAATAGCATTTATTAATGTTAATTAATATTAAGCTAAAAAAAGTATTCATATAAAGTTTATGTACTGTGTATTAACATGAACATGAACACAGTTCATGGGGGTGTACAGCAATACACAATAAAGTGCTCTATAAACGCTTCATTCTTTCAAAATATCTTTAAAAATCAAGTTGAGTATTTTAACGGGGTGATATATATTTATAACTGATCTTAAAATTATGGTTTTCAGATGTTTTGAAGAGATAACAGTAACGTTTGTTTTGTTGTCAAAGTTTGTCTTAATTTTTTATTATTATTATTTTATATTCAATAAATAACACTATGTAAATATTGTCTATCAATGAAGATAAATTGATCATGCTAAAAAGTTGTATTTTTTTAAATCTTTTGCTATGTGACTGAATAGGACAAGTTCATGGTACAGTTAAGTAAAAAATAAATATAAAACAACAACTGCAAAATACGAACAATGAAAGACTTAGTGACCCTTTATATTTTCTCAAAATATCAGACTCTCAAAGATCAGACATATTTATGTAATTACAGTATGTGCATTTTTTGTTCAAAGATGGTCTGTAGGATGACTCTCTACTCTGTCACCCTCTCTGCCTCTCACCCCTCCCCCCTGCAATAATGAGCTTCTCTGTGCCTGACTGAACGCACACACATACTGTAGAGACATTCACCAGAGTGACAGCAGGTTTCTGAGTTATTTTTTTAATTTTCTTTAATTCATTGAAGCTTGTATAAAATTTATATTTCCAGCACTTGCTCAGAATGATTAGATCTCTGTGTGAAAAAAGTTTTAAAGAGTTTGGATGCTGCACTTTAAAGATATAAAAAATTAGGGTTATGTTTTTTACTACATCTTTAAAAAATCACCACGTCAACACCGTTCGAGATATCCCAAATCCGCTCGCAATTTAACATCTTCAGAATCTTCTCTTCATGTTAAAAAAGTTTGGTGTGAACAGCTGGTTGTTCTTAGGAGTAGTGTGAATTTGTTTACTACCTGATTTTTCAAAAAATCCACCTTCAAATCAAAATAGCCGGCTTTCTGTTGGTCTTAGCTAATGAGTTTGATTTAGAAAGTTGTCCAGATTGATGAGAACAATATATGTACAGAGTTTGGTGACTGTAGGAAAAACTAACCCCCCCAACTTTTGTCAAAAGATGGCGCTATAGAGTGCCTGCTCCACGCCCATTTATGACCTTTTGCCAGTGTCTAACTATCATTAATATTGATGTGTGTGTTGAGTTTCATGAAATTCTAAGCATGTTATCTGCCTCGAAAAGACAGGAATGTAATTTTAAAGTTTGACACGTTGCCATGGCAACAGCATTTGATTTATCATCGACCCCTTTACATATTCTTATCGGCCGTGTTTTGACATGATTTTGATGAAGTTTAAAGAAAATCGAGTAAAATTAAGAGGCTGATTTCAAAGCATTTTGAAAATGACACGTTTCCTGCTGCCAGTTGGTGGCGCTATAACTTTGACTCATAATAGTCACATTTATGGAATCGGCATCATACAAGGAACAAACTGGTGAAGTTTCATCAGAATCAGGCAATGTGTGCAACAGTTATTAGACACTTCCTGTTTCTCATTTCTCGCCATAACTTTGTCGCCTTGCCACGGCCAAACCGTTCGAGATATCAAAAATCTCCTCGCAATTTAGCGTCCCCAATGTCTTGAGATCATGCTGACCGAGTTTGGTGACAATCCCATGGAATTCCTGGGAGGAGTACGTTAAATTCCAGAGCATGCGCTTTTTAAACAGCCCTAAATATCTCACTTCCTGTTGCGTGGAGCCCATGACATAGAGTACAAAAGTTGTTCAGCTCAATGAGTTCTATATGTGTACCGAGTTTCATATGAGTACGTGCAAGTATGTGTGCGCAGTACATCAAGTTTTCAAACTGTGTTCCAGGGGGCGCTGTAGAGGCCCTGAACCACGCCCGGGTCCCAGCCTCTGTGGCGTCCGGACGACGGCAGATTCCGACGTGTGTGCAAATTTTCAAGAGTTTTTGAGTATCTTAAGGCCCCCAAAAGTGCCCCAACGGTTGAAAAAAAATAAAAATAAAAAAAAAAAAAAAAAAAAAACAAATAAGAATCCTTAGAAGAACAATAGGGCCTTCGCCCTTTTGGGCTCGGGCCCTAAAAATGTTTTTTGAACAACAAATCAGCATATTAGAATGATTTCTGATGGACCACGTGACACTGAAGACTGGCGTAATGATGCTGAAAATGTAGCTTTGATTACAGGAATAAATTACATTTTAAAATATATTCAAAAAGAAAACAGTTGTTTTAAATAGTAAAAAAAAAATCTAAATTGTTACTGTTTTTGCTGTACTTTGGTAGTGTATAAACAAACCCTAAATCTCATAATTCTGACTTTTCTTTCTCAGAACTGCAAGTGTATATAAGAAACTAGGAATTATAAGTTATAAACTCAAAACTGCAAAAATATTGTGAAATAAAAAGCTGCAATTACTAGGCTTTAATACATGTTACACTTAAAATCAAAACAAACATGCTATGTTTCTTTATCAAATGCAAATCAACTGAATAAATAGCAGAAATCCCTGACAATGATATATAAAGGTTTTGTGGTAATACCATGGTACAGTGTTGGCATCACATGGTAAAAGCTCTTCTGACCATATAAACTACTGTATAGTACTATACTGCCCTCCAAAGGCAAAGTGCAGTAACTACGCGAACAATGAAACTAAGAAAAATGCCTTTAAAGTTTTTACAACAGCTAGGTAAACATGTTGACAGTCTCGCTTCTCTGAACGTTTCTCTGAAAAGGGACAAAATTGAACCAGGAGACTTTGCCACAAACCAAAACAGTTGTCACAAAGTCCATTTTAAGCCTTAAGTCAATTTTGACCAAATGTGTAGTTACGGCGCTTTGCCTTTGGAGGGCAGTATAGTACAGTAGTAGTGCAGTACCATTCTTGTTTTTATAGAAGTGTTAAAATTAAATGAGTTGTATGAGGTAAATAAGGTGAATTATGGAATAAAAAAGCTAGAAAAGTCCTTCAATATGTGTATATAATTACTATAATCACATTTATATTTCTTCATTATACAGACACGTTTATCCAAGAGATAAAGAGTAGTGTAGTACATTTAAGACGTGTGCAGTTGAAACACCTCAAATAACTTGCATATACAGGAACCCTGAGCGGTGATTTTTGCTCCACACGTGTATTGGTGTTCTCTTTAATTGTGTCTTTTCATTCAAAAGATATCAAGAAAAGTTTTTTTTCCAAGGTGAGATTTTCATTTTACCATGTCCCTTCCACAATGAATAGCTTATTATTATTTTAAGATTGTTAAACGTAACATATTGCAAATGTTACTCTGCGCTCTAAAAATAGACATATCGTATGACATTGTAACATGCAAGGTCTTTTCATAATCTAGAGAAATGTGTGAGTATGTCAGTGGGTTACGGTTGAGACACAGTGTATAAAATGTACCCGGATAGTACCCTATTGTGTCACATGCTGTTTAGTTGTACAGTGTTATGATAATAGGTTAAAAGTCACATTTATGCACATGCTACGCAAATTATGTTTAAAAAAAAAACATTTCAACTGTATATTATTAATAAACATATTTTCTAACATGAATGTTAAAAGGACCATAGCATTTTAAGAAATATACAGGGTGGTAAAGTGGGTACAGTTGATAGACCCTTTTTAGGTCGCCATTTATACAGTAACAGTTCAATCATAGAAAATAAAATGCATATTCCGAGGCTGTATGTGTTTGTATACTGGTATTACCATGTTATGGGGACCAAATATCCTCACAAGTTAGTAATACCAGTAAATTCTAACCTTATGGGAACATTTTTAGATCCCCATAAGGAAACAAGCTTATAATTCATACAGAATGACTGAAAATGTAAAAATACAGAAAGTTTTGAGTGATGTGTATGGTTAAGGGGTAGGGTTATAGAATATAAAGGTATGTATAATGTCATTTTTACTGTTATGTTTACATTTGTACTATTTGCCATATATTTTCTAGTATTAAATACATGTTCCTATTTTGTTTAACTGAATCGGAATTAAATAAAGCAAATAAATAAATTAGAATTTTAAAAAATACGTTGCACAACTGTAATTTAGTACTTTTTTACATTTGCAATAAATGGTTAGCCAGCTTTAGAGCATTACGAATGGGTAACTGTACACCACATGGGTATAATTGAGACAAAAATGCACCTTATGTTTATGAGCGAATTGTGGAAAATATAAACTATTATGGCTATCATCAATTTATAATATTTTAGTACACAAACAAAAAATGTCATGTGAAAAATAAATTCATTTCAGCATCTAGTTTTTGTGTAGTGATGCAAAAAGTGTCTCTACTGTACTCAGTATACCCTGCAAGTGATTTGATCATAAGGAAGCAATAACACAAAGTTACAAATATTGTTTATAATAGTATAAGCTAGACAGAGGGATATAATAATGTTAATGAAGCCATATTTATAAACCGATTTACCTTGCAGAAGATACTCCATCATATTTATAGTTCCACCCGTGACGGGCATTACAGTGACCGGTGGAGCCTCCATTACTTTATAATTCTTCTGAACTCTTAGGTCTTTTAACACATGTAAAAGTCAGCTACCAGTGGAAAGTTAAGCAGGTTAAACAAGAACTTTAAATGAATCGCACGCTAGATCGACCGTACAACAAAAGACCTGCAGAGAAAGTAAGACATTAACAAAAACACCGCCAGTCAGTAGAATACTCTGAAAGATAAATGCCAAATAACATATATACTACTTGAATTCAAAAGGAAAAACGAAACGGCTGATGTTGTGTACCTAAAATACTATCAGCAAATAATGTAACTCCATTCAACTGGCTCTATGTACAAAACGCGCACGCGCAGTGTTAAGAGAGCGTACTGCGCATGTGCTAACGTTCTTTCGGTCATTTACCGCCATCTATCGTCGTTATCATAGTGACTCTTTAGATTTTCTAATTTGTTGCACCTTTCGTCCTGCAGGTTTTTTTTTTTTTTTTGACATTTCTGTATGGATTTATCATTATTATTATTATTATTATTATTATTATTATTATTATTATTATTATTATTATTTATTTATTTTTTTAAAGTAAATAAACATAACCTGTTTTAATATTTATAGTGAGATAATAGTATAAAATTTCCAATAGCCTAATAAGAGCAAAACTCATTTGTGACTACTAACTCAAACGATTTTATTTTATTTAAATAACGTTTTTAAATTAAAATTATATACACTGCCTTTCAAAGGTTTGGTATCAGTAAGATTTTTGATGTTTGAGGAAAGTTCTTATGCTCATCAAGGCTCCATCTATTTGATTAAAAATACAGAAAAAATGTGTAATAATGTGAAATAGTATTACATTGTAAAATAACATTTTTTTTCTATTTTAAGATGCATTAAAATGTAATTTATTCCTGTGATCAAAGCTGAATTTTTAGCCTCATTAATATTTTTTATTCAGCAAGGATGTGTTCAATTGATTAAAAAAATGTTAGCAAAGACTTATGTTTTATTGTAATATTTTCTCTGCATTTTTGATCAAATAAATGCAGGCAAACGTTTGAACGGTAGTGTACATCTGTTCAAATCGATTCAAATGACTGCGACTTTTCTTGTGAAAAACACTGAACGCACTGTGACGTTTATTTAAAAAAAATAAAATAACATGTAGAGACTTTTAATTTGAAGGTCCGTGCCATCTTGGGGATGCATGACATCGCTGGGTGTTGAAGATGAACTCAAGTCCAATGCTTCCTGTCGACATCTAATGAATGTAATTTATTATTCAGTTTTCTGTGTTATTAATGTTTGGCGCAGTAGCTTTTGAAATCAAGGCCATTTTGGTATCGTTAATCGTTTCAAAGATGTGTCACCGTGTGTTAATGTTGTTCAGTCAGTGCTAGCTTTGTTTACACACATTTTCATACTTATAGCTTCAGAAAGGCGAATACATATCACTAATACCTGATTTTTCTAGGACGTTTTACAGTTTGTTGATGTAAAGTTTTTAATTTTTCTTCTTTTTGTCATAAGTAGTGTTAAATTCTAACAGTAGCTCAAGGTTAGCAGAGCTAATCTTTTACTTGTCAAATCGTGTGTTTACATGTAATTTCCTCCTATTAATTATAATTTCTGTAGCCATTTAGATTAGAATGTATTTTCTGTATTCTTAAGAGCACTTGATGAGTTATGAAACGAGGTTTTTATATGTATTTGTTTATGGTTCGTCCCAGATTATTTTATTATGTTTATTATGTTGCTCTCAACCTGAGAAAATGATCTAACATATTTAAAAACTTGAGTTGTCAATAGAATAAAATAATTTATTATGTAAAAGCAGAATGAAACATTAGCAGTATCAAATTAAGTAAAAAATGTTAAAACATGTTTTAATAAATATCTCAAATTAACAACTTTGACAACCCTAAAACTGTATTTTATTTGTATAAAATCCCCTTTCCCCTGCAAATGTTTCATCAAAAAACAGTAAAGTTAGTAAATATTAAAGTGGCTTCTTAAGTTTCTTCTAAATGTTGATTTTCTGTTGTGTTGTGTTGTGCTTGTTATGTTTGATATTTCCTATACTTAATCGAAATGTACATTTTGTTTAGTTTCTGAATTGTAAAACTACTGTTCCACCTATCTACTATTGAATATTCCCACCCCAAATTCAGATCATAGCTGAGCCAAGCTTACCTACATGTGACTTAATTTGAGTTGTTTTTGCATGTTAAGATAGACAAAGTATTTTATCATGTTGAAGTTATTGTCAGAACTGCTTGCTATCTTGATGTTATGAAATATTGAAGTTCTGTGTTCTGAACAGCTCAGTAACTGAAGACATTTTATGTGTCACCTGGAGATATATGATAATGGCAGATGACAAGGATGTACTCCGAGATGTTTGGTTCGGACGGATACCGGCCTGTTTCACACTGTCTCCAGAGGAAACCACAGAGAGAGAGGCAGAACCCTACTATGTAAGTTAAGATGACACTTTCTTTCTGCTGTAGAATGGTTAGTTTTATGTCACCTGACTTGTGCTGTTTTTCTCTGTCAGCTGCTCCTCCCACGGGTCAGTTACCTGACGCTAGTCACTGATAAAGTCAAGAAACATTTTCACAAAGCCAGGAAGGCAGAAGATGTGGAGGAGATGTGGTTTGAATATGAGGGAACGCCTCTCAAGTGGTATGTTGAGTTGACAATGTGTTGTCAAACTACTTTTTACACACGACTTTCATTTTTACATTCATGCATTTTGCAGATGCTTTAATCCAAAGCCACTTACAGAGCTACTCAGCTAATTAAGATTCAGAAACAATTAGGGCTAAATGCAAGCCACTTATACAAAATGCATTTTAAATATCAGTTGTCACTCTGTTACTTACAATAATACATCTTAGTAAGATGATATTTAAATTTTTCAGTTTATGAGCAGAGGTCTGTCGTTTTAAAACATTTAGTGCAATGCAATACATTGATGATTGAGAGATTTGCAAATATATGTTCTTTAAAAGCCTTATGAATCATATTTGATACTCAGGTTTTTTCTAAAATACAAACATTTTTCTAAAGTTTTGAGAAATGTTTCGAGAATCAAGTCGAAATGTTTCGAGAATCAAGTCGAAATGTTTCGAGAATCAAGTCGAAATGTTTCGAGAATCAAGTCGAAATGTTTCGAGAATCAAGTCGAAATGTTTCGAGAATCAAGTCGAAATGTTTCGAGAATCAAGTGAAATGTTTCGAGAATCAAGTGAAATGTTTCGAGAATCAAGTCGAAATGTTTCGAGAATCAAGTCGAAATGTTTCGAGAATCAAGTGAAATGTTTCGAGAATCAAGTCGAAATGTTTCGAGAATCAAGTCGAAATGTTTCGAGAATCAAGTCGAAATGTTTCGAGAATCAAGTGAAATGTTTCGAGAATCAAGTCGAAATGTTTCGAGAATCAAGTCGAAATGTTTCGAGAATCAAGTCGAAATGTTTCGAGAATCAAGTCGAAATGTTTCGAGAATCAAGTCGAAATGTTTCGAGAATCAAGTCGAAATGTTCACTTTATGAGCAGAGGTCTCTTGTTTTAAAACATATAATCAACGCAATACATTGATTGAGAGATTTGAAAATATATTTTCTTCAAAAGCCTTATGGATCATATTTGATACTCACGTTTTTTCTAAAATACTATAAAAATAAAGTATTGATAAGCAAACCTACAAACATCATGTACGGATAATCAAGTAAATATATTAAAACCTACTGAAAATCGTGTATGGATAATAAAGTAAAGTAAACATAAATAGTTCAAGTTATGTAAGTGTTTTACTATTAGTGTATAAGTACGAAGGCACTTTAGTGCCACGCTAAAAAAAAAACCTAAAATTACAAGAATAAAGTCTAAATATTTTGACTTTATTCTCAAAATTGTAGATTAGATTTTTTTGATTTTTAAAAATAATGTCGAAATATTTCGAGAATAAAGTTGAAATGTTTTGAGAATAAAGTCGAAATGTTTTGAGAATAAAGTCGAAATGTTTTGAGAATAAAGTCGAAATGTTTTGAGAATAAAGTCAAAATGTTTTGAGAATAAAGTCAAAATGTTTTGAGAATAAAGTAAAAATGTTTCGAGAATAAAGTCGAATTGTTTCGAGAATAAAGTCAAAATGTTTTGAGAATAAAGTAAAAATGTTTTGAGAATAAAGTAAAAATGTTTTGAGAATAAAGTCGAATTGTTTCGAGAATAAAGTCAAAATGTTTTGAGAATAAAGTAAAAATGTTTTGAGAATAAAGTAAAAATGTTTTGAGAATAAAGTCGAATTGTTTCGAGAATAAAGTCAAAATGTTTTCGAGTATAAAAGTCGAATTGTTTCGAGAATAAAGTCGAATTGTTTCGAGAATAAAGTCGAAATGTTTTGAGAATAAAGTCGAATTGTTTCGAGAATAAAGTCGAAATGTTTTGAGAATAAAGTCGAATTGTTTCGAGAATAAAGTCGAATTGTTTCGAGAATAAAGTCAATGTTTCGAGAATAAAGTCGAAATGTTTCGAGAATAAAGTCGAAGTGTGAAAAATGTTTCGAGAATCAAGTCGAAATGTTTAGTGAATAAAGTCAAATTGTTCACTTTATGAGCAGAGGTCTCTTGTTTTAAAACATATAATCAACGCAATACATTGATTGAGAGATTTGCAAATATATTTTCTTCAAAAGCCTTATGGATCATATTTGATACTCACGTTTTTTCTAAAATACTATAAAAATAAAGTATTGATAAGCAAACCTACAAACATCATGTACGGATAATCAAGTAAATATATTAAAACCTACTGAAAATCGTGTATGGATAATAAAGTAAAGTAAACATAAATAGTTCAAGTTATGTAAGTGTTTTACTATTAGTGTAGAAGTACGAAGGCACTTTAGTGCCACGCTAAAAAAAAACCTAAAATTACAAGAATAAAGTCTAAATATTTTGACTTTATTCTCAAAATTGTAGATTAGATTTTTTTGATTTTTAAAAATAATGTCGAAATATTTCGAGAATAAAGTTGAAATGTTTTGAGAATAAAGTCGAAATGTTTTGAGAATAAAGTCGAAATGTTTTGAGAATAAAGTCGAAATGTTTTGAGAATAAAGTCAAAATGTTTTGAGAATAAAGTCAAAATGTTTTGAGAATAAAGTCAAAATGTTTTGAGAATAAAGTCAAAATGTTTTGAGAATAAAGTCAAAATGTTTTGAGAATAAAGTCGAAATGTTTTGAGAATAAAGTCGAATTGTTTCGAGAATAAAGTCGAATTGTTTCGAGAATAAAGTCGAATTGTTTCGAGAATAAAGTCGAAATGTTTCGAGAATAAAGTCGAATTGTTTCGAGAATAAAGTCGAAATGTTTTGAGAATAAAGTCGAATTGTTTCGAGAATAAAGTCGAATTGTTTCGAGAATAAAGTCAATGTTTCGAGAATAAAGTCGAAATGTTTCGAGAATAAAGTCGAAGTGTGAAAAATGTTTCGAGAATCAAGTCGAAATGTTTAGTGAATAAAGTCAAATTGTTCACTTTATGAGCAGAGGTCTCTTGTTTTAAAACATATAATCAACGCAATACATTGATTGAGAGATTTGCAAATATATTTTCTTCAAAAGCCTTATGGATCATATTTGATACTCACCTTTTTTCTAAAATACTGTAAAAATAAAGTATTGATAAGCAAACCTACAAACATCATGTATGGATAATCAAGTAAATATATTAAAACCTACTGAAAATCGTGTATAGGATTTGTAGGATGGATAATAAAGTAAACATAAATAGTTCAAGTTATGTAAGTGTTTATCCTGAAATGTTTACTATTAGTGTAGAAGTACGAAGGCACTTTAGTGCCACGCTAAAAAAAACTACCTAAAATTACAAGAATAAAGTCTAATTATTTTGACTTTATTCTCAAAATTGTAGATTAGATTTTTTAGATTTTTAAAAATAATGTTGAAATATTTCGAGAATAAAGTTGAAATGTTTTGAGAATAATGTTAAAATTTTTTGAGAATATAGTCGAAATGTTTTCGAGTATAAAAGTCAAATTGTTTCGAGAATAAAGTCAAAATGTTTTGAGAATAAAGTCGAAATGTTTTGAGAATAAAGTCGAAATGTTTTGAGAATAAACTTGAATTGTTTCGAGAATAAAGTCGAAGTGTGAAAAATGTTTCGAGAATAAAGTTGAAATGTTAAAAATGTTTTGAGAATAAAGTTGAAATTACAAGAATTAAATTGTAGCAATTAAAGTTATAATATTTTGAGAGTACATCCTGTGAATGCAAATGGCCCAGATTGGGAGCACTGGTAAAAGTTGCCAGGCCACCAGAATTTATTTGAATATATGTGGGATTATTAGCAGAAATCATACCATGTGTTATACTTTCAGGGACAGTATGCTTGGAAATAATATTTCACGTCTTCGATTACATTTATTAGGCCTATTTGTAGTGTTTTTAAGCTTTGTGCTTTTGGTACTTTTAATGTAAAACAAAGTCTCAGCTTTCATAATCTGTCAGTTTTATAGAGATTAATACACATAATGTGTCTTGCAATAATGTGTTTTTCACGCTTTAATGTGGTGAGAAAAACACATCATTGCTCAGATTGCTGTGTTCATGTGAATCAATCATCTTTTCAATTATAGTGAGACATTCATTTCATTAAATTATACTGTGTTTTTTGTGGACTTGATAACATAAGTTATATTGTTGTCTTCTCTGAGGTATATAAGTGACTATTCTCAAGCTGTTTTATTCACTGTATAATATAGTAAATTATTAGAAATAATATTTAAAGTCTTCCATTCATTATTTTTAGCACGCCAGTCACCCTGTAAACGCAATAATTTAAATGCAATCTGTCATGCCACATTAAAAAGCGTGAAAAACACACATTATTGTAATAAAGATATTGTTTGTATTTCGCTATAAAACAGATTTTGAAAGATGAGACTTTGAAGTATCTCACGGTGCTCCCGATCTGGACCATTTGCATGTGCAATAGGCTTGAATATACTCTCAAAGTATTATAACTTTAATCTTGTAATTGCTGCAAATTAATTCTTGTAATTTTGACTTTATTCTCAAAATATTTTGACTTATTCTCAAAACACTTCAAATGTATTCTCGTAATTTTTACTTTATTGTTGAAAACGGCTTTAATCTCGGAATCTTAGATTTTTATCATTTTTTAACGTGGCACTTAAACTCTGTCATATAAAAGTTATTCTTATGTTTACTTCATAAAAATCAGTAACAATTTCACTGCAAAAAGCTGGTACTAAAAGGCCTTTACTTGCTACAGACATTTAAAGCAGTGGTCAATCAGCTATTTACAAAGGCTTTATTGTGTTTATGGTGTGCACTGTAATGTTTACATGCTTCAGATAAAAAAATAAATAAAAAAAAATCATTATTTTTCATATATTTTACCTTTGTTCTACACTGCAGTTTCCGTTCTTCTAAAAATGGTCTGTTGACTTTGTTGTGCTATAAAGCCCCTCAACATACAACTTCTATGAAGCCCCTTAAATCTTATTTAAGACTTATTCCTTTTTATAGATTTTTATACTCTCAAACCCTGACAGCTTTGTATTTGTTGGTCGGTTAATGGTCTGAGTTAAAGGTGTACTTTTATTTTATACCACTAGGTGGCAGGACAAAACAAGGCTTATAGATGAGATCTCTGCTTGCTTGAGGAATAACAGCTGTTTGCTTTTTACCATACTTTGAGTAACTCAGTGATTGATTTGACTAATTTCTTGTGTTTACTGTATGGACTTACAATCTGTTACTTTTATTGTTTTAAGGCACTATCCCATTGGCGTGTTGTTTGATCTCCATGCTTCAAATACAGCTCTGCCTTGGAATGTCACAGTGCGTTTTAAGGTGTGTAGACTGATCCATTCTTGTTTCATGATGTTATTAATATGCCACAGTTGTAATGTCCTTTATTTTGTAGAACTTCCCAGAGCGTGACCTGCTTCACTGCCCATCAAACTCTGTGATAGAAGCGCATTTCATGTCATGCATTAAAGAGGCAGATGCACTCAAACACAAAAGCCAAGTCATCAACGACATGCAGAAAAAAGACCATAAACAACTGTGGATGGGTCTGCAGAATGGTAAGAATGGAGTTCATATGTCCTGTTTTGCTTGCACTCTTTATATGCACAGCCTCTGTTAAGGCAAGACACTACAGGTGAAAAGAATGAATATTTTAATTAATAAATAGCACCATATTTTCCCCAGCTGAATAATCACAGAACATTAAAACAACTGCTTTGCATTAAGGCGAGACACTGCAGGTGAATAGGGTAAAAAAATTAACTGATAGTTATCACCTTACTTACCCAGTTGATTGATTACATTGATAATTGCAAACATTTTTTGTATTACAAGTTTTCTAAAATGTTACATTTAAATATGCAAATGAGGCATTATTTAATGAAATATGCACTGATTTGCATCCATTTCTAGAACAAAAATCTAAATACTGGATGAAGTCAGTTTCAAAATTCTTGTTTAATTTTTTTTGACATATTAGAGTCAAAAGTTATTACAGAGGGGATTTTGGGTATCTCATTTAGTCACTCCATATATTCAGAAAAAACTTAGAACAGACAGGAAACTCTATATTTTTTACCATTTTTTGAGGAATAAAATGTATAAAATCAAGCAAATTATATGAACAAATCCCTCTGTAAAAACCTTCAGGATATAGACAGGAATAAAAAAAGTGCAGCTGAAATGGAGATTTATGGCTCAGTGTAGGAGAAAAAACTCATTTTTAGAAAACGTCCTTTAAAAATATGTATTCTAATTGAAATCTATTGACACAAATAGATAAAATGCTACAAAAGAAACACTTAACAGTGTCTTTGGGATGTTTTCTTTTCACTAGTCTAAAAAAACACTTTATGAAAAACCAAAAAGCCCAAAATCTCAAATTTGACAGGTGCATGAAAAAACAGCATTTTTGCCTGCAGTGTCTCCCCTTAAAAGTTTTCTGAAATGTCATGTGTAATTTATCCAAATCAGGCATTTTGTTATTAAACATGCACTAATTTGCATACATTTCCAGAACAGAAATCTAAACATTAGATAAAGCCAAGTTAACAACTCTGTTTTTTGTACAGAGGGAATTTTTGCATCTCTTTTTATCACTCCATAAATCAGAAATATTGTCAACAGCTACATAAAAATACGTTTTCATCTTGTTTTTAGGAATAAAAGAATATATAAATCAGGCAATGAACAAACTTTTCGGTAGAAACTTTCAGAATATAGATAAAACTGTAACGTTTGGTGTATGTAAGCAGCATTTCTGGCTTAGTGCAGGAGAAAATACTCATTTTGAGAAAACATTCTTAAAAATATGTATTGTAATTGAAATCTACAGATCAAAAATAAATTAAGTGTAATGTAATAAACACTGAAATGTGGATGGTTTCTTTCCACTGGTCTTAAATAAGCAAGTTATGAAAGCAAAATAGCCCAAAATCCTAAAATGGTCCAGTTAGTTTTTTGCCTTGAAGAGAAAGTTTTGTCATCATTTGCTCACTGTCTATCCCTTTAAGGCTGGAATTCATTATTCAACCTTTGCCCATATTTTTGCCCCAGTTTGGCGTGGTTGGTAATGTGTTGGAAAGTGTATAAAATTTAAAAGTCTTTTCAGATTTTAAAGAAATAGTTCACACAAAAATCAAAATTAGCTGAAATCCAAGATGTAGTTTGTTTCTTCATGGGAACAGATTTGAAGAAGTTTAGCATTACATCACTTGCCTGCCCATGGATCCTCTGCAGTAAATGGGTGCCGTCAGAACCCAAACAGATAAAAAAAATTGCAGTAATCCATATAACTCCAGTCTAACAATTAACATCTTGTAAAGTAAAATGCTACATGCTTATACTTAATAAATTCATCATTAAGACAAATCTTCTATCCATCATATTGCTTTCTCCAGAGAAAATGTTTGTCTTGTCTCTTCTCATCTGTCTCAGACTTGTCCGAATCAGTAGAGAAATATGCATAGATTAAGTTTTTTTAAACAATATGTAGGTGGATTTTGATTTGAGAGGACAATTTCCACCAGAAAAAAAAAGTGTTATTTTGAATAATGAACTTGTATTTTGACCAGAAGCGACAGTTTAATAGTGGATTTGTTTCTTTCAAGCAAACAGCATTTTACTTCACCAGAAAGTTAATTGATTGACTAAAGTGAGGTGTTTTTAATCAGATGTATGGGCTCCATTCTGATGGCACTCATTCACTGCAGAGGAGTCATTGCTGAGCATATAATGTAATGCTGAATTTTCAGCTAATTTTCTTTTTGTGTGGAGTATTTCTTTAAAAGTCATCTAGTTTATTCCTGCCTTAAGCTGAGAATTCGAGTCAAGTCAAACCCATGCTTCCATCTGAGAATTAGTGTGTGTGAAGCAGGCAGTGGTTTCAGTTGTTAATTTAAAGGTGAAAATGTGAAGCTCTGCAGATAAACTGAGAGAGGTGTAAGTTTCAGAAGCATAGATGTTTTGATAACTCACTGTCACAGCTGTCCTGTTCTCAGATGAGAGTGTGTGAGCAGGGAAAGTAACAATTTCTAAGCGGATGTTGATTTTCACCTGCACATGTGAGAACGCAGCCAGCATGACAGAACACTCACAGCTAAACCCAGAACTCTAATGCCTCTTTATTCTAAAGTTATAAGCTGTAACGGTAAAATTTTAATAATCATTTATGAAAATTTTCAACTGAATAACAATAAATACATTGGTTGTATACAGTGCCTTGCGAAATTATTCATACCCCATTTTTTCACATTTTGTTATGTTGCTACCTTATGTTAAACTACTTTTTTCCCCACATCAATCTACACTCCCTACTCCATAATGGCAAAGCAAAAAATAGGTTTTTAACATTTGTGCAAATTTATTAAAAATAAAAAACTGAAAAGATCCCGTTGCATACGTATTCATACCCTTTTCTGGGACACTCGAAATTGAATTTTTTAAGCGTTCATATTGCTTCTAGATGTTACTACACTTCGAGTGGAGTTAAACTGTTGCAAATTAATTTGAATGAGTATGGTTTAGAAAGGCACACACCTCTCAGAAAAGGTCTAACAGCTGAAAATGCATATCAGAGCAAAAACCAAGTCCTGAGGTCAAGATAACTGCCTGAGGAGCTCAGTGACAGACTTGCGTTAAGGCAACGATCTAGGGAAGAGTTCAGAAAAAATCTGCTGCATTGAAGGTGCACAGAAGCATTATCCATAATGGAAGACGATTGGAACAACTAGGACTCTAGAAAATGTCTGCCAGCCCCCATCCAAGCTGACAGAGCTTGAGAGGTGAAAAGGTGAGGCAAAGAATGGCAGATAATTGCCAAATGCAGATGTGCAAAGCTTGGCACATTATACCCAAAAAGACTTGAGACTGTAAAGGTGCTTCAACTACTGAGGTAAGGGTATGAATACTTATGCAATACACTTATTTCAGTGTTTTTTTTTTAACAAATTTGTAAAATTTGCAAATCTGTTTTTTGCTTTGTCATTGTTATGGTGTGTGGAGTGTAAACTGATGTGGGGAAAAACTAATTTAAAGCAGTTTAACATAATGCTGCAACGAAACAAAATGTGAAAAAAAAATGAAGGGGTATGAATACTTTTGCAAGGCACTGTAAATGACAATCAGTCAGATGCATTTAAAATGGCAGATGACAAAACTGCATCATGTGTTTATAATAAACAGAATTTTATTGTCTGTTGTTGTGGATGCTAACATAGTTAAAGTTATTTTGTATTTATTGTTCTTGGTGTGAATGGGCCTTTACTTGGACTCATTTTGTTCCAAAACTAAATGGTTTTCTTTCTTCTGTGGAGCACAAGAAGAGATGCTAAGCAGATGTTAGAGACTGACTGCCTTAGTCACCATTCACGTTCATTGCATTTTTGTTCGTCACCATTCACGTTCATTGCATTTTTGTTCCATACAGTGAAAGTAAATGGTGACTAAGGCTGTCCTATGGAAGAAAGAAATTCAGAGGTGTTTGTACAATACAGGGGTGGATAATTTTAAAGAGAATCAACATGAAACATAACTTATTGTCATTAATTAAAATGATTTGTTTCTTTTATCAGATAAATTCGACCAGTTCTGGGCCATGAATCGTAAACTCATGGAGTATCCTACTGAAGAGGGAGGCTTCCGCTATATTCCCTTTAGAATATATCAGGTATTTCCTAATTTATTTACTTTCTATAGTCATGTACAGTACGGTACAATAAAGGATTTGACTGATGGGACAAAAAGTTACTTGTAAAGTGAAATGGTATAAGATTCAAAAATGTTCAGGTGAGTGATATAAGTTTTAGTTTTGTTTATTATTTATAAATGAAAATTATATTTAGGTTCTAAAAGGCATGTTTTTTTAATTTAGTGTTTGAAAAGAACTAATTCTTCAAGTCAAAATGTAAATTTAAATGTAAACCATTTAAAAAATAGCATGCTTCTATAATGCATCAACAGATTTGCTGAATAAAAAGTGAGAATCTGTCTTTATAACACTTTATCCGGTTGAAATTAAACTCTTTGTGACTATTCCTTGATGGTACCTGAGCAGATCACTGACATATCATCACCTACTGAGCAAGAAATATGGCAAATAACTTAAAATGTCTGAATAGTTCAGCATGGAATCATGAAATTAAAACGTTCATGTGTCGTCATGCTTTGAAAGTACCTGAAAAGTTTGGGGCAGCACCACCTAATGATCAATGTTTTCAGATGCGTTGGCCTATAGACCCTTTTTACATGTCAGGATTTGAAACAGTTGAGTAAACTATTGCAGGGTAAATTCCCATAGGAAAATGTGGGAGACATTAGCAGATATAGTCCTCTAAATGTAAAAATTTAATCAAAAATAAATATATATGTATAAACAAATATAGAGATGGATCACAGATTTTAGAAGAGAGTAACATGTCAAATATACAGTCACTCTCTCTCAGCAGCTTTATTAGAAACCCAATCACAGCAGTGTTATGTTTTTATTGTCAGTATTGTAACAAAGTGTGGTGATATCAGTGTTTGTTTTAGTATGGTATGGTAATATAAACACTTAGATTACTAGATTTATGAAGATTATTCATCACATTGATACAATTTACGAAGATTTTTGATTTACCTAACAGGTCTAGTATAATACAATAACAAATATGATGGCAAGGTCTGAAAAAAATAATCTGAAACAACTCTTTATAAATACAAACAATGTTATTATTTTTACGAAGTGCATAAATGATTTTGTTGTTGTTTTTTAAGCCTGTCCCTATTAAAAGAAGTATCATTCTAAAATTCCATTGTACAATAAATAAATAAATAAATAAAACAAGGCTATTTTTCTTTAATCAGTCTTTATTTATTTATATAATGGTAAGCAACCAACCACTAATACCTATAATAACATATCTATTTTGAAACATGACCATCTGTTGGCCAAATGTTAAAAGCAGTTTTTAAAGATGAATTAATTAATTAATTTGTTGTTAAATTAACTACCCTAGAATGCTACATTCAGCTAATTTGCTTGTTTGTTTGTTTTTACATTTACATTTTTTTTTAATTCAAATTATTCATTTTTACTTGTTTGAATATTGTTTGGAATTTGAATTGACAGTTTGAGTGTTTCTATTGACAATTTCAACAATATAAATATCTGAATTGACAGTTTATTTTTTTTTTAATTCACAGTGCAAATATTTGTCTATTTGAATCGATACAGTAATGTTTTTATCTCTGATTATTTGAATTCACCATTGGAGTATTAGAATGACACTTTGGATATTT
>NC_133369.1:41633991-41750766 GCF_049309525.1 Garra rufa
TGATCGAGGCCCTAGCATCCTGAGACACCTTCTCTTCCTGAGACCTGAGGGTGTCGGTGTCAGCTGGACTACCTGAGCCGTTGTGTCACCAGTTTCCTTTTCACAGCACCAAGATTGACTCCTATTGTTTGTCAGGCCGCTGTTTGTCACCACAGGTCCAGATCTTACAGAATGATACCCTCTATCACTGACCACATGCAAGTTGTGTGTGAAAACTGGATCCTGTCCAGCATTCGACACCTTGCCTGCTCACTCAAGGCCAAAGGAAAGACTATGCCGTGACTGCCTGCTGTTAATCCACTTAATATCTTATTCAGCAATTCACAACATTACACCCAACTTCTGTGAGTTTAAAGCAGCTGCTAACTGACAAGATATTAGCAAATGAATTACTTGTTGTTAGCACTCCACTGGGTGTTAAAAATGGGTAATAATGCCATTTCTCACAGCTACAGTCATGTTTGCTGAATGGCTAAGGATGACATAGAAAAGGAAGTTGAGAAAGCTCAAAGGAAAAGTGTGCTCACTTGAGTGTAGGTGTGTGTAGTCATTGTGTTATATCTGTGCTATATCTGCGTCACTGGACTTTGCTGGCGATGTTGTTGTTTGGTGATCTAAGCGTTGACTGCTTTCCAGAGGCGGACAGAGTACACAGCTTCGTTACTTAAGTAAAAGTACAGATACCCCTTGCTAAATTTTACTCAAGTACAAGTAAAAGTACTACAGTCAGATGTCTACTTAAGTAAAAGTACAGATACCCCTTGCTAAATTTTACTCAAGTACAAGTAAAAGTACTACAGTCAGATGTCTACTTAAGTAAAAGTACAGATACCCCTTGCTAAATTTTACTCAAGTACAAGTAAAAGTACTACAGTCAGATGTCTACTTAAGTAAAAGTACTGAAGTACTTGTTTTTAAAAGTACTTGAGTATCAAGAGTACAAGAGTACATTTTCTAAATACTGTATTGCATTACTACTGCCACAGTGCTTACATTTATGTACAGAAACGTTCTACATGAAGTTATGAAAAATGTTAATGTTAATACCTTGGAGAATGTAAAAGGAATTGAAAGTAAAATCAAGTCATTTTCATATTTTTACCATGTTGCTTTATTTAACGTTTCTCACTTGCCCACAAGTCTACAGCACAATGGCAACGCTCTGACAAACCTCTGCTAGAGTTTTAATGGATTGTTTGCATTTTTTCACATTTGAACCTCACTGTTTAACACACTGCATACTCAAAAACATCAAAGCAAATGCTCAGCTTACATTAATGTGTAATATCAGAAAAGAAAATTCAGCTAACAGTTGTGTGTACAAGTGAGTTTCTCTGTTTTTTTATCAATCAAATCAATAAACCTAAACCAGCAAAGAAGGCAATATAGCAATGTTCTGACACAACTCTGAACTGGGGCCAAGGGTTGAATGTTTATTTTCTCTACTATATATAGGGCAATTTAAATTAGAGGCAACCACTGGATGTTTAAACAATCTACAGTATAAATAACACAAAATAATAAATGACACAGTTCTTTCTTAGTCGTGTAGACAATAAATACAGCCATAATCTAAGTAGACTACTCTTTCAATATTTAAAGTGCAAATAGAGACCGAATTTTTCAAGCATGATACAGTTAGACAACTACACAACTTATTATAGCCCACATATTAGTAACAGCCTAGATATTTTATGTAGCCTAATTTGCGCTCATTGGGGAGTCGCTCTCTAAACGTGGGGTATTAAAATTGCTTTTGAATGCACGTGCGCGTTTTACTTTTGGTTTCGTTTTAACGATCGCATGAAACTCTCGGCGGTGAGCGTGCATTCTGCAATACAAGAGATTACTTTAACAAAAACATTTGAAAGTGGGAGGACACAAACAGGGTTTGAAAAGCGTGTCCCCAGTGGATATTACGCCCCTGCGTGAGTGGAACTCTGCCACTGAGTTATCATTTGATGTGAATGCAATGCCGCGTTGTACAATACAGAACATTGAGACGGAGGCGACAAAATGTACGCTGTAGGACGAAATATAGTGCATTTCCTCAAAAGCAGATTGTGGAGACCTTTTAATTGTCCACAATCAAAATTGTCATATCACACAACCTTAATCACAATGCAGTTTGTGCAAATCCGGAACAGAGGTTGGTTGGGAGAGAGAGAGAGAGAAAAACGTCCGGTTCCTAGTTCAGTGAAGAACAGTGTCAGAGACAGACAGAGATTGGCGGCTAATATCTAAAATCTGCATTAAAGTTAAGAATAACGATGAAGTGTAAATGGTTATGTAATGTTGGAGAGAACTATCTGTATCAGGTCACAGCAGTCTGTGCAGTAGTTAGAACTAGCAAAAGTTTTGTAAAGAAATGAAACCAAGTCGCACCTCAACAATTTCTCGCACAAACGCTCCCAAATATAATTTGAGGTCGCACAGATTAAATTTTGGGAGCATATGCGACCAAAACGGTCGCAATTTGGAGCCCTGCGAAAAGCTGAAGGTATTAAATAGCTGATAGGCTATTTTAATCAGTGGCGCCTGCACAATCCAATCGCGTTTGAGAGGGAAACAACAAATTGAGGGTTTCCGAGATTTTTCTTTTTTCCTTTTTAGAAGTAATGGGTACTCACGGTTATGGATAGAAATGTAGCGGAGTAAAGAGTACAATATTTGCCTCTCAAATGTACTTGAGTAAAGCCATGAGTACTCCCCAAAAATGATACTCGAGTAAAGTACAGATCCATCAAAAGTACTGTACTCAAGTAAATGTACTCCGTTACTGTCCGGCTCTGCTGCTTTCCAATATTCCAGTATATACTGTACGTCATGCTCTACAAACATTCTCATGTTTCATCATCTGAAACAGCGCTTCATAAATATAAAGAAAATAATATTTTTCATGTAATGCAAAAATTATATATTTTTTCATGATAAATCAATTTGAGTTAAAGTAAATGTATTTAAATTAGACCATTATGAGTACAGAGATGTGGGTAATACAATTTAGCCAAAGCAAACAAGAAAAATCCATGACATCTTAATATGTTCCTTGAGGTTTTATAATGTAAAAAACAAAATTACATTAAATAAATATGGCAAAATTATTTTTATAAAATGGATAGTTCCGGTTCTTGATTCTGATTGGTTGAGCCACGTTCTAAGCTGTTGTAAATTAGACTACATAAATATGGCAAAATTATTTTTATAAAACGGATAGTTCCGGTTCTTGATTCTGATTGATTGAGCCACGTTCTAAGCTGTTGTAAATTACACTACAAACACACACCTTAGTTTACGTTTGTGTGTTGCTTGCTTGGCAACCTCTTTGTTTTAACCACAACTGTTTCTGAGGAACTGCATTGTTTGGTGGTAGAATAATGTTTTTTATTAATATCATTACACTTTATTTGCTGTGTTTTGTTTTGTAAAACCCTACTACGTATATAGAATAACCATTTCATAAAAGCAATAAGCCCCTTGAAGCCGTGGTTTACAGTAAATCTATAACACTTTGCATCATGCCTAACAACACCCCTTAGATGTTATAAATTCACTGTAAACCATGGCTTCTTGGGGTTTATTGCTTTATTTTTAACCCTTATTCTGACCCTCAGTCTAAAACAACCTGTTTTAAGGGGTGGGTCCTTTAAGGCTTCTCAGTAATGAGCCACTATTATGATTGGCTAACGTCACTGCATATGAAACAGTGTCAACGCCCCCTCACTATTGCATGTGTGTGTTTTGACAACGTGATAAAAACAAGTTAATTTCCAGACAAAGCATTATGAAACCATTTACTTACAGTTTGTGATGCAGCTGCAGTCAGATCTAGTACTGCTTAATCTTTCAACAAATGACGACAAAAATCGAATGCAAATCTGTATACTTTATCCAGTGTAGACAAGATAGCGGCAGTGATTGTAAATTACTATTTGCTTTTGACGTGACACGACACGTCGTGACCGTTAAGCGACTGAACACCAATGGGCAGGGCCTATGGTGAGAAGATGACTATTCGATGATGCCTTGCTCTAAAACAGTGTTTATGCAAATGTTTGTACCTAGGTGATGTCACCTTGCACCTCAGATCCAAACAAGCCGGTTTTACAGCTTGATTAAATAAATGCTTTGTTTACGGTGTAATGAGCAGGACATTTTAAGCCTTCTATACACAGCACGATTTTAGCAATCCTATAAGATCATTGCTGATCACACTGTGTGACATGGGTCTAATAAATAAACTTGCATGCATGTAGACTGTACGGCGACGACACTTAATTACTCGTAGGCTAGAACGCACCTTTCTAGAAGAAAAAACATCACCAGTATGCGCTATGAATCACACTTTGGCAGTTATAGTTTTTATGTGTGCTGAAAAAAGTGGAAACGGTGAGAGAGGAAGGAGTCACAAATCTGAATTGATCACAAAAATCGGCTCTAATGTTTTATGATGCCAAACTTTGATCTGGGACAGCTGAAAATCATGCAATGTTTTGGGCTTTAAGCTATGAAACCTCTAATGGTACCTCTTATATGCCAAAAAAACAAGGCAATTATTTCTCATGTCACCCCTTTAAGTAGCAAAGTCACAAATCAGATACACTATATGCAGACTAGAAATGTGCAACTGTTAGAAATAAATCATCCACCCTCTAATTATAGTTAATATGACATTGTGTACAAAAGAAATTAGTTTTACATATCTGTCAGTCTGAGATGTTTTTGCCATTACACATTGCTGTGGGTTGCGTGCATCAAGCTCAAATTTCATTGTCAATTGATAATGTGAAATAGAAAGTAGTGGTTAGTGTTATTTACATACGTAATACTGATTTCAGGGCTCTAGACTGCGACCAAAACAGCACAATTTTTTGAGAATGTGGGAGTTAGATTTTGAGGTGGTCGCATTTGTGCCAATGCATGGTCAGCGCTGCTCCAAAGCGTCTGTAGCCGGAGTCATAATTCACTGATCACGTGAAGAGAGGCGTTTTCAGTACGAGCGCTTCATATGTAGAGCCTGGTTTATACTTGCCGCATCAGCACACAGTGCGCGGCAAAAATATCGCGAATATCGAGGAAACAATGGCGGACGATTGATTTAGTTACTTTTCAAGCTGAAGTAAAGTAAAAGACTGCTTCCTAATCCAGAAAAGGTGAACATGTTGGTATTCTTGTGGGGAAAAACATGCAAGCGCTGTCAAGCTAGTTAAAAGTAAAAAGTAAAGCTAGTTTAGTTTTGCTTTTCTTTTTGTTACGCTATGGTGGCTTTCATAGTCAGTAGTAGACCGTTAATTCAAAAAACAAGCAAAATGGTGAAGTGAAATTTCTTTAGTACATTACCACTTTTGACAATTAATGCAGCAATAGTTAATTAAGTTTTAAACAAGTTCACAATTTATAGAATGTAGTTCAAATGTGTTCACACATCATGTTTGGTTCGACATAAAACAAACTCTGGTGTGAATGCTCTGTTAGTGCGGTTCATTTGAGTAAGTGTGAACGCAGTAATCCGAATCCAGGTGTGCACCAAACAAGCAGACCAAGAACACTAAAAAGATGGTTCTCGGTCCACTTCCAGATGAACAAATGAAATATGAACACAACATGGACCAAATACTTCTAAACTAACCAAAAACCGAAAATAAAATCATATACTGTATATGTAGTCTCAGCCTGAGTAAACGTCTGATGCATATGGTACACTTAACTGGAAACACTTCAAGAATGTCGAAGTCGTCATCTGATTAATTGAATTTGACCGGATTTCTGGAAGACGCGAGTGTCGCGTTTATTTTCGGTCCGCCGGGAAACAAAGCGCAGACTGCTTTACTCTGCATTTTGCTAAGTAGATGCATTGCTGTTATACACATATGCGACGTTCGCGAACAAATTACTGACTTACTGCATGTTCTCCCTCTTCTTCGTTATCTTTCAATGCTGGTTATTTCAATGACTGACTTGTTGCACGCCATTCTGTTGTTGCGGGGGCATTTCTACGCACAGAAACGTGACGCTGAACGAAACGAACTGTGATTGGTTGTTTGTCATGTCGATCAAACGGTCTTATGGGCGGGACTTGGCCAATGAAAGCTGCCATGAGTTCCAGACCTTCAGCCGTCAGTCTGAAGGTCTGGCTACGCGAGACTACTGTATATGTAACAATTAGTGCATTAGGTGCATTCGACTTAAATCGACACTAAGGGTGTATGACATTAAAGTACCAGTTCACTGATCGGTCTGCTCAATGTCGCTTTGAGTCAGACATGCTTTTTCCTTTTGTTTGGAGCGTTCAGTGATTTTCATTACAAAATATAGGTCTACGTCATTCAACCTGACCAATCAGGTTGTGAATGAATCACTATGTCTTTAGGTTCGGTATCTTTAGGTTTGCTGTAAAAATGCCAGTGTGAACGTTAACCGGACCAGGACCAAATGTATAATTTTTCTTTTTGATCCAGAACAAATGAACCAAATGAACTGAACTACAAGTGTGAACACACCCTTAATAATTTGTCTCATCAACCTGGGAATCACCTGCAACTAATCAGAATGTTAATTTTTTTATACTTTCATTACTATTATGTCCGACCTATGGATTATATGCAATGTCTGTGGACAAAACCACAACACCATGGGTCACTAATACAAACAAATGCTGTGAAAACTGTCCTTCACAATAAAACTGTCCACAAAATAAGTGTAACTACAGTGAAAATTAAATGTTTATAGTAAATAGAAACTTTTTTAACATTCTTCAGATTCTGCATTTTTAAAAACTTTATACTGTAATTGTTTATCATAATCATTCTAACAGGATTCATATTTGTCTCATTTTAGACAATGAGTGACAGACCGTTCATCCAAAAGCTCTTCCGACCTGTGTCTCCTGAGGGCCACACGCTTACATTGGGAGACCTGCTGAAGGAGCTGTTTCCTGCTGCCATATGTGCGGAAGGTGAGCTGTAATCCACAAGACAAAAATAATTCACACAGATATTATTGGATGAAAACGTGTTTGCAGTTTAGACTTATCTCGAACAGGAGGTTGAAATCAGAGATGAGAGGAAAAGACATTAGAGCAAAACAAATCTTAAACATCTAGAGATTTACAGAAGAGATGAGAAATAGGAAAAGAAAGGAAAAGACAAATCAGGGCTGCATGAATGAAATCCACAGCCAAAACAGGGGCGGTCTTGGTTTCTCCTGAGAGGAAGTAGATAAGCAGACAATAGCAGTGACAAACGGAGCACCTGCTGGCGGAGATGCCTGCATGACGGAGCACATCTGTGTTGCTTCCAGCCCAATTCAAGACCTGCTTGCTTTGTCTGAACGGCCTGGTGGTTTGGTTGAAGAGAAAGTGGCACTTTGTGCTTCTCTTTTTGTTATCGTTCTGCCTCTTCCAGATATGTGGGATTTGCTTTGATAACAGTGCAGAGCAAAGTGTTGAGATTACAGGGAAATACATGTCTACTTAACCTGGGAAATACCTTTTCTGTCTCAAGATGGTCTCAAATCTTATTTGCATATCACAGTGTCGGCTTGATTAATCATTTATCAATTACACATGAGTGAAAACCTACATGTTGTGACTTTAAACGTCTTCTTTTATCAGCAGATGAGGTTTTCTGTTTTGTGAAAGGCTTTGATGGTGTCTTAATGCCACAGAAGATTTACAGTACTGTTATGGTTGCAATAAAATGGGGATTCCCACAAATAAAAACAAAAAGCATATGGTTTAGCCAGACTGACATGTAATATAATCTGTCAGTGGCATATTCTAGCTATCTGCATGTCTCAAATACAGAGAATGGAATCTATCTATCACTAGATTTGTACCACTTTGGGGTAAAAATGGAGACATGCTCAAACGGTGTGGTCTCTCCTACGCTTTTCACAATAAGATAAAGATTTTATATATCGAAACGGCAATACATGGTACTCTAAAATTTCCCCATGTTCTGCTTTAGAAGTCGGTCAGAATAGTAAGAGGTTTTATAGTCAATAAGAGGGTGTGTGGTGGTATTATTTCAAATAAATGAATTGCACAGAAAACCCCCGCCCAGCAGCCCTTCATGTCAGCCCACGCAAGTGGGGAAACCTCCAGCTGGCCCACCCACCTCCATCATCACCAGCACATCTCACTACTCTGCTTTCAGTGGCTGTCATACCGTGGTAATGTGGTAAACGAAAAAGGGGCAGTGACTCAAAAATGATGCACTCTGTAAACTGATTAATTTTGAAGTTTAAAGCTTTTTTTAAGACATAGTTTAGACTAGGTTAGATTGTAAATTGTTTCATATGTTGGATATACAGGTTTGTGTACTTCTGGGTAGTTTATACAGTGTGTTAATAGATAGTTTTTTTTATTTAATACGATTTTTAAATAAACTATATATGAATGTATAAGGAAAAGCATCAGGTCATGTTTTGCAATTTTTTTTAAAAGAGATATCTCTTTATATCTCATATCTCTTTTTTAAAACTATATGGCTTTTCTTTGAAACACAAAGAAAAGTCATATAGGTTTTAACATACATATTTTAATCAAACCTGAGAGATTTCTATCCATTGGATTAAGTTTGCCATTTAATCCAATGACTCATTTATGTTCAGCATTTATATGTTCCGCACTCATATGCTGAACGTTTAAATGTAAATTATGCTTTTATTTCCAAATAAACATTGATCAGTGCACATCAGATATGGTAAACGGGGGCTTGTGTGAAATGAGAGCAAATCTTGTTAGTTCTTGCAAGTCAGGCAAGCATGTTTGGGTTTCTGTTTACCACATGAAGGCAAGTAGGAAAGCAAGTAGGTTTTATGAAGTATGCTCACTCAGGGATTTGTTTAGTAAGATTTTACCAGAAAAGTTTTTAGATAAAAATAAATAACTGCTACTACTACTACTACCATGGTTTACCATGCACGTTTGGAACGACTTGAAAGTGACTATTCAATGTTTCCCCTGCCATTATATTAGAGGGGCGGCCCCTTGAAGGTCAAGTTAATTTTATTTTCTATGTAGCGCCAGATCACAATAGAAGTTATTTAAGGTTACCTTTCCTATAAAACAGGTCTATACCTTGATCTTTTATTAAACAAACTAGCCTTTTGTTATCTTATTTACTCGACACCATGTCATTTCTGTCTCTAAATGGTCGCACGTCTACAATTTCTCCTTAGCGAAAAAAAAACGGACGTGATTGCAGGGGCCATTCATAAAAACAGAATTTACTCTATAGTGCTGAAGGAATTTGTTGATTTTTGGATGAATAAATCAAAAGTTGGTATGTCACTTAATTCAAATTGCATTATGGACTAGTGTCTGTAAATACTAAAAAGCAAAAAGAAAAAATTTGTTTAAATTTGCGTGACCAGGGTTGCCAGGTCTCCGAAAAAAAATCCAGCCCAAAGCTTACTCAAAACCCACCCAAAAATAATGAAAACTAGCCCAATTTTTGCAGAGTCCAAACATAGTTGACAACTGATTTGTTCCATTAATGCACTTTAAAATAAAAGGTTTATTTGTATTTATGTTTTTTTTATTTTAGCAAGAATTGTTTAGGCTATATACAGTCAAGCCCAAATTATTCATATCCCTGGCAAATTCTGACTTAAAGTTACTTTTAAGTTTGTTTTTTGACCGGAAATGACACAGGCTTCTCCCAAAAGATAAGATGATGTACAAGAGGCATCATTGTTGAAAAAAAAAATATATATTACTCATCTTTCGTTTACATTTGAGCAAAAAGTGGCATGTCCAGAATTATTCATACCCTTCTCAATAATCAATAGAAAAGCCTTTATTGGCCATTACAGCAATCAAACACTTCCTATAATTGCTGACCAGCTTTTATCATGTCTCCACTGGTATTTTTGCCCATTCATCTTTAGCGATGAGCTCCAACTCTTTCAGGTTGGAGGGTCTCCTTGTCATCACCCTGATCTTTAGCTCTCTCCACAGATTCTCAATTGGATTTAAGTCAGGACTCTGGCTGGGCCACTGCAAAATGTTAATGTTTTTGTTTGCTAACCATTTCTTTTTTCGTTTTGGTCGTTGTCATGCTGAAATGTCCACTGGTGCCCAAAGCCAAGTTTCTCTGCAGACTGCCGGATGTTGTTGTCGAGAATTTTGATGTATTGCTCCTTTTTCATGGTGCCGTTTACTGTGATTAGGTTCCCTGGTCCACCGGCTGAAAAACACCCCCAAAACATTAGGTTCCCACCACCATGTTTGACAGTGTGTTCTTAGGGTTGAAGGCTTCTCCTTTTTATGTCAAATGAAGGCTACATCATTGTGTCCATTGGACTGTCTGCCTTGAGATGTTGCCACCAGCAGAGCCCAGATTCATCAGGATGGCCTTGGTGGTGATCCTTGGATTCTCTTTTACCTCTCTCACTATCCTCCTGGCCAGCACAGGTGTCACTTTTGGCTTCCGACCATGTCCTCTGAGATTTTTTACGGTGAGGAACATCTTGTATTTTTTAATAATACTTTGCACTGTAGCCACTGGAACTTCAGAACATTTAGATAAGGTCTTGTAGCCCTTTCCTGACTTGGGAGCAGCCACAATGCAAAGTCCTCAGTGAGCTCCTTTGTCTTAGCCATGACTGTCCACAAACCAACAGCAGAGAGCTTCTGTTTTTCACCTGTTGAGTTGATTAAAACAGCTGTTCCCAATGAATCAGGGTAATTAGGATGCTTTAGAACAGCTTGGACTATTTGGAATGGTATAGAACTTCGGATTTCCCCATAGACTGTGACAGTTTGCAAAGGGTATGAATAATTTTGGACATGCCACTTTTTGTTCAAATGTAAATAAAAGATGAGTAATATTTTTTCTACAATGATGCCTCTTGTACATCATCTTATTATCTTTCTTATTATCTTCTGTTAAAAAAACTTGCTGGTTGAATAAAAGTAACTTTAAGTCAAAATTTGCCAGGGGTATGAATGATTTCGGGCTTGACTGTATGTGCATTTAATCTGTATTTTTTTGTAATAATCTTTTCCTCAGTTTCATTTTAATTTTTAGTACTTTTCATGATAAATTTTAAGATTTATGGCCTGAAATATTATGACAATATTTTTTTCCGTATCATACTATATCAGTATTTATCAAAATATTAATTTACCATTAATATGAATGGAAATGTTTTCCATGTGTTTGTTAGACCCTGAGAATGAAAGTATAACCAAATTATTAATTTAATTAAATTAAATGTATACTTAAAAATTAGTCTTTTTAATTTAGGGCCTTTTAGTTTTTATTTTTCCCTAAATTGTGTGTTTTACATTTTATTTATTTTGTATTATCTAATACAAACGGTGTCAAATTTAATGGATTAATAAATGTTTTCAATGTTTTACAACTTTTCAATCTTAAAATAGTAGTATAATACACATGAATAAAAAGATCTATTTTCATTTTAATTTGTCTATAGATCACTGTACATTATAAAAGTTGCCCCAAAAAAACCGCAACCCACGCCTCTGTAATTTTTCCTGCGACTGCATTTTCAAAATAGCCCAATTGTGCAGAAAAACAAACCTAGCAACACTGCGAGTGATGCTTCCAGTAGTTTTTGGCTTGTGCGCCTCACATGAACAGATAAACTCAATCTCTAGAGCTGCTGTGACTGTCACTTCATGTGAACTGTAGTGTTTCATTTGAGAAAACTAGCATCTTATCGTACTGTATCAAAGACTGACTGTATACACACAGAAACTTCATGGAAATCAATGTACGGTTTAACACGTAACATAACTATGTGTTTATATATTCCTAGCAAATTTAAATGAAAAAATTAAATGATAAAAAAAAATATATATTACAAGATTAACCACTTAATTGTAGAACAAATACTACAGTACTATGTTTGCCAGTAAATAAAAAGGGGTTTAATTTTTATTTGATTAAAATAAATAAATGTTTAATGCCTTTAGTTGATTATCAGAAAAATTCAAACATACAAGAATTTCTGAAAAAAGAAAAAGATTGTATTATTCAAAATGTTGAAATTGAAAGGTTTTGACTACTTTTTTTTTCTTTTTTCTTTTTTACTGAAATAAATATTTTCGTTACTACACAGAAAGTAAAGTACCGCAAAAAGTACCGTTGGCTACCGGTACCAATCAAGAATGACAAAATCAGTCAGCTTTGAGTCAACAAGATGGAAATTTGTGATTTAAATGTTTACAATATAATGTCAGGTGACATATTCTGTCCCTTAAAAATAATTAGGGGACAAGAAACTGCACAGGATGTTTTTATAAAAACCTGTGACAAAAGCAGCTCCCAATACTATAATGTTTTCTCCCGACTGTTATCTGTGTGCACAGTAAAAAGTCTCTAACCCGCTAGAAGCCAAAGGTGAATAAGAGATGTTAAATGGGATGAATTTGGGCAGTTGGACCTTGCATAATTTTGCATAGGCACAAACCCTTTAGCTCAAACTGTAGGGTACGGCTCTAGTAACGGCAATCATGTATTAACAATCAATAGCAAAGAAGATAGTATGAGGATTGAAACAATTTTGCGTTTCCGTTAGCTTTGAAAGAAGTTAGTTTTGCTTGAGTGAAATGCTCCCAAGGCGGCAGAGGTCCAGAGCCGACCCACGCTAGGGCTTTTCTGTGGGCGTTCGTCATAACTCCCGGAAGAAAGCAAGTTGTGTTCGTTTAGTATATGAGTTTGTGTTGTTTTTGAATTCCCCTCGCATCATTCTGAGAGTGACACTGGGGACGCACCCACCTTACACCCTTACAAACTCCACGGGGGCAGAGACACACACACAGGACTTCAAGGAATGAGTTACTTCTTCTGCTCATCACACTATTACTGTGTGACTTCAAAACCAGGGTCAGTTGATTGTTTAGTCCTCTCTATTCCAATAGCCCTGCAGCTTAAACTAGCTTCAAGCCAGTTCCGTTATTACGTGGATGTTTGGTTCATGGAAGTGTGTGTGCTTGTGTTCGAAATGGTCATCATGTTTAGTCATATTAGCTTACCGGAGCTCCGACCTGTGTTTGCTGCTTCCATGTTCTTGGTATTTGTGGCAGGCATGGGTTTTAATTTTTTCCTGTTGAGCAAAAGGCCATGCTGACTTAACCCGAAAAAAGTAATTATCATCTACAACTGTCACCAGATTTAAAGGACACGTGCAATGAACACCTGCCAAAACGCTCATTTGTTTCTCGTTAAGTTGATTTTATTAAATCAAAATTCAGAATTTTTTATTCACTAACATGGTTCATGCAACCTTTTTCTGTCTGAATAATAATAATAAGATAAAACAAAATAACAATCCTAAATACCACCACCACTTATCTTAAATGGAAAACAACATATTTATGCAAATACCAAAATACAAACAAGATACAAAATATCAGATAGATAGATAGATAGATAGATAGATAGATAGAATCTTTATCAGTCCACTGTTGATAAAGGTTTTGCCACTATCCTTCAAACCGTTTTCACCCCATTTGTCAGTTTTTATTAATTTAAAATATAATCAAGTTTAGTGTGATCACTTATTCTTTTATATATAAGTTCAAGTCAAAATAATTGTTGTTTCATTTTTACGTCAATGTATGTTACGCTGAATGACGATGGAGCATTATTTCACCCGTATTTTGACTTTTATTTTCTTACAAAAGTTATTGAAAACATTTCAATAGATGTTTTACTTGAATTTAATATTATTTTATATTATATATGCTTTAATTAATCGGTTTTATAATTGTAATTTGATGCAGACACCGACATGAGATATTATGTCTTTGACTCATATACATACACACAAAACATTACTCAATAATGATCCCTAAAAATTGACTACAGTCCAGCAATTAATGTTTTATGAAGGGCAAAGCTGTGAAGACATTTCAGCTTGTGAAACTAGTTTATTATTAAGGCATTTTAACTTTAAACTGTCACTTTTGGCCAATAATATATTTATAAAAATAACAAAATGCATCTAACATTTCGTAGGTATCGGAAAGCAAAATATAATGTAGTGAGGAAAAACAAAAAAAGTATAGAACATAGACAGTCTGATAGTGTCTGGACTTTTTAAAAGTCCCCAAAAACAGGTTATTCAGTTAGGAGTAAGTATTTTCTTTAAAAAATAGTTAAAAGGTGGAGAGACTTTCTTGTTTCATGACCTTATTGACAGCTATGGCTAATGAAAGCGCAAATGATGCATGAATCTAGTTAAAGATAATTGAGCTGACAGCGGGCAAAGGGAAAGCTGAGGCCATGCCTTTTTGACCACTCATTTAATAAACAAAAGAATGCATTATTACGAGGAGTTCCTTCCTGCGCCCACGTTATCTGTGCTCCCAACCTCTTCAGCCCTGAGCTACAACTCATCAGACTCTTGATAAATGGAGTAAGTTGAGTAGACATGATGAATTGCTTTTGTTGGTGTTTGAGAGAGTGTTTACTTCTCAAAACTGAACTTCAGTTTTTTGTATCCTACAGCGAAACTTTAGCATTCTTCATGGGGAGGTTCATGTAGGGAGATTCAGTGTTGTTTATCTGAAAGTTTTTAAAGGCCAGCAGTTGCTTTCTATATGCTTATATGCAAATGATCCAGTAGGTCATGATGCGGTTCAGTAGTGTGAGAAGGTCATCCAGCGCACATGCTGATGCCTGAACCATCACTTGCTGTCAAACTGAAACTCCTTCCCTCCAACTGCATTAGCCATTTAACCTCCATGGGTCAACAGGGTAATGTTACAGCCTCTAGCGTTTCCTTCAATTTTCCAGTCGTATGTAACTAGCTACAGAGCATGAACTTGGCCAATTTGTTCTGTGCAGGACATGATAAAGTAGTGATAAACTAATTATCAGGCTGTTGTTCCTCTGACAATAGAACCTCTCACAATATCTGGTATGTAGTTTCCACATTTCATAGAATAACAATTGTAAAATGTCAAAAAATAAATAAATAAATAAATAAAACTTGGATGTGTTTATGAATGTGATTTTTTTTTTTTTTTTACTTAAAATTACATGACCAGTCAAAAGTTCAGAATTTAAGTTTCTCGTGGTCTTGAAGGAATAGTTCACCCAAAAATTAAAATGAAGACTTGAAAATAGGGGTCGACCGATATGTGTTTTTCAGGGCCGATGCCGATACCGATTATTACAGATCAAATGCACTGATAAACGATATTTTGAACCAATATGTGTCTAGTGTAAAAATGAAAATTGGTAAGATGAGACCACAGGTTTGAAGTATTGGCACTTTTTGCCATTGTACCACCCATACTGACAACATCTCCACATGTTTTGCACACTGCCTTCCCTGGTGTTTGTTGAGTGTAGCACTCCCACACTGCACTTTGTGTCTTCTTCCGTGCATCCATCTACAATAAGGGTAATATAAAGAGAGAGTTAAAAGTGGGGGCACTGTATGCTTCCTGATTAAGCCTATGCATACTGTATTAAAGCTAAACAGCTTGGGGAAATATAACTATTTGGCTTCAAATTGTTTACATGTTAGAAATGTTCATGTAATAGCATAAGCTATAATAATTTCTCATTAATTATTTTCTGATGGCTAAATCCAATGAGGTGACTATCCAATTCATCATCTAATGCACATCAGTTGATTAGCTTAAAAACGCACAATGTGTCACATAAGTGTTAATAATTTAATTCTTCATTTTAGAAGATATTAAGACGACCTTTTCATGAAACTATAACATTAATAGCCTATTATAGGCACACTCAGTTCCATAGCCTAAATGTCTCATTTTTTGTTATCCTAACCTAGGCCTATGTGACACTACACATTTGCATTAGTTTTAATTTACAGTACAGTGCAAATGAAGGTATAAAAACATGAATTTATCTTTTAATCAAATAAGTAAGTTTTTTACAAATTAGTTTACTAATAAAAAAACATGGAAAACATCCGATCAGAATGCGTCCCCGACTGCCTCTTCTATATGCGCCTTATAATGCAGTGCGTCTTATATGTGACCCTGGACCACAAAACCAGTCTTAAGTCACTGGGGTATATTTGTAGCAATAGCCAAAAATACATTGTATGGGTCAAAATTATTGATTTTTCTTTTATGCCAAAAATCATTAGGAAATTAAGTAAAGATCATGTTCCATGAAGATTTTTTGTAAAATTCCTACTATAAATATATCAAAATGTAATTTTTGATTAGTAATATGCATTGTTAAGAACTTAATTTGGACAACTTTAAAGGTGATTTTCTCAGTATTTTGATTTTTTTGCACCCTCAGATTCCAGATTTTCAAATAGATGTATCTCGGCCAAATATTGTCCTATCCTAACAAACCATACATCAATAGAAAGCTTATTTATTGAGCTTTCATATGATGTATACATCTCAGTTTTGTAAAATTTTACCTTATGACTGGTTTTGTGGTCCAGGGTCACATATATGAAAACAGTTTTAAAATAGGCCATTCATTGAAGATGCGCTTTATAATCCGGTGTGCCTTATAGTGCGGAAAATACGGTATATGTCTGGATTCCACGATTCCGTCCGTGTTTTCCGCATCCAGGAAATCAAGATAACATTGAGGTGTTTTTGCAACTTCACTGTAAAGGATTGTGAATTACTGAAACACAATCAACGTCTGCTGCTGACTTACCTTGAATACTGATTACTGCCGCACGCTGCTCGCAGCTCCAGCAAGCGTTCTGTCTGTGTCTTCAGTGCCTTCAGCCTTCGAGTTGATTGGTCGGACTCGCGACTCCCAACAAATCAGATGCGCGGTGGGTGGAGACTGCTCTAGGGCACCGAGTGGTGAGCTCTGACAGACTGCGTCGGAGCCAAAGAGCGCATTTCAAAATTAAATTATTTTTATCGGCAAATCGGTTTTGAAAATAACCGATTCCGATAATTGTAAAATGCTTAATATCGGCACCAATAATCGGTCGGGCCGATAATCGGTCGACTCCTACTTGAAAATATACTCACTTTCAGACCATCCAAAATGCAGATGTTTAAGTCTTCATTTGAAAGTCTAATTTAGCCTAACCCAGTACATGTATAATGTTTTTTAAGTATATAATAAATAAAAAGAAAATGGATAGAATAAAAAAGCAAGCTAGTGTCAGAGGCCTAAAAATAGATATATAGAATACAGCAAGAACAGAGAAGCTATTTTTTTTTTGTCATATAATTACTCAAACGTTTGACTGGTAATGAATATGTTTCAAAAACATATAGAAACTAACAATTCCAAATGTATCAGTAAAATATAAATACTAATTGTTATATCCACCTTTTTCTTCCTGTAAGAAATTTGTAAATTTTATGGGTCTGGCTTTTAGTCTCATCCACTATTTTTAGATGTACGAAACAGCTTGTTGCAAATTGTGTGTCTTACAATGTTATTTTAATGTATTATCTAAATTATGAACACACTGGTTTGTAGTGCAAACTGTTTTACTGTTTACAGCACCTTGTTATTCTTCTCGTTATCATCATATAGCTGAAATAAAATAAAAAGTTTCATAATAAATGTTAAGAAAGCTTTATTCCAGAATGTAAAGAAAAAAAACAAAACATTTTTGCAGAACAGAGTGACTTAACAGCGATTGAGCTTATATGAGTCCTTATTTGATCCTTCTCATAATCAGGGTGCATTTTTAAAAACATTGATAGCAAACATATTGTTGTAAGTTTTGTCATTACGAACACAGTTCAACTATTCAATTTTTCCTGAAACCATAGTTCAAACAAACATTCGCAAACAGCATTGCAAAGTTGTGTGGTTGATACTGTGGTTTGAAGCATGTTGTAAGTATGACGTGCAGACCTAGATCATGCTTTAGAGCTAAATAAGCAAGCTAGATTACAGTATATCTTTCATTTCATGTACAGTACATGCAAATCTGTGTCTTGTAGTTTGTCAAGAAAATAAAAGTGTCTTATTAACCCAGGAGTGGACCCCCGGAGTATTATGTAAGAGAGGATCTGTGATTAAATGAAACATCTGTAAATACAGAAAAACGATGGGAAAAAAATTAAGTAGTTCTCAGATACAATCTTATTTAAAGATATTATCTGACAATGATTCTTGAACTGAATAATTGAGAAGTTGTTACTTCACCACACTGCATTACATTATTAACAGCTCAATGTTGTTAAACCAACATGGTTGGAATGACAATGAAAATGGTTTTAACTAACTAGTTAATTTCTCTAACAATGCATTGTCCTATGGTTGGTAAACAGTTAGATCATCGTATGAGAAAGCACCACTGTGTAACAAGCTTTAACATACCATAACTTTTTTTTTCTGACATGACTTGAATAGTTTTCATGATGCTTAGTTGTGACCTTTTGTCTCATCCACACTAATTCCAGACGAGCCAAAGAGATTCCAGGTTATGATTCACGGCATTGAACCACTGCTGGAAACACCCGTCCAGTGGCTGAGCGAACACTTGAGCCACCCGGACAACTTTCTCCACATCAGCATCATCCCAGCACCAAGTGACTGAGTCCAGAGGATCCAGTGGTCCGGTGATGGAGAATTTGCGATGAAAGATCTGCAGAGACGTTCTGAAGGCGCACCATTTCTTCCTGTTTTCTCATTCTCATCCCTGCAGTGGCCTTATCGAGCGACGGTCATCAAACAGCAGAATCCTGTGCAGTTCACGCGAAGGAGACGCTCTGAAAACGACACGGTTTATTTAGAGCTCTCAGATGGGTCCTGTGTTTTTGCTGCCTTTATAATTCTTACATTTGCACAAGCTTACTGTGATTGTACTCCCACATTAACTCCCGTTCCCACTCTCTAATTTGTGAGTAACGTATGCTCTCAGATCTGTTAATTATTAGGAGGAATTCTGTTTGGTGTTTAATGAGGCCACTAAACTGCTGTACGTACTACACGACCGCCATGGGTCTTGATTATCAACATGTTTTATGGAAGCATCCAGATCAGATGAGGTGTAAAATGAAGATGGAATTTCTGCCTATAATCTAAAGCAGGAAAACTGATGACTTTGGGAATGGAGGAACAAATATCTGTGACTTCATTCACTGGATGAAATGTGTCAGTGTCTGGTTTTGGCAGCCGTGTAGGGGGTCGCGCAGCTCAGTGGAGGTGATGATGCCACGAGCCGATTAGTCACAGCTCCAGACAAATGTTAGTGGGATATAGCACAAATTAAGCTTTCTTTCCCAAACACCGTTAAAGATATGGGTCACTTTCTTCTCATTTTCAGGGGAGGGGAGGGGGGTTTCCATCTGCTTGGAAAATGGGTTTTATTAATTTACAGCAAATATTTGATCTTTGAAATGGGTATGTATCATATAAACAGCAAGTCAGATGCCATACAAATGCATTATCATATCACACTGTTTCCAACAAATTAACCTTACAGTATTTTCCCCCCATTTATTTACAACCTGTAGGCAGACTGGCTGTCTGTGTTTAGGGGGATGTGGGGACTGTAGATCAGTGCTGCAGACGACACACAGCTGAGAGTGATTATTCGTTTAGAGGAATCGGTGAGTGTTTTACCCCAGACTGAGACAGAGAGACAGCGGGCAAAACCGCAGAGCTTACGCCACCACCAGGCGACTTCTCGGCAGACTGTTCTTGAGACAAAGCTGTTTGTGTACAAACTTTCAGATGTTTATATCATTCCTTGTATGACTCTAAATAATTACAGATATAAAGATGCTGCAACTCCTCACTACTATTAACACGGTTCAAATGATAATAACATGGTTCAAATGTGCATTTTCTTGCGTTATTTTAATTGCGGTGATTGCTTTTCTGTCTTTGCTAGATTAATTCAAAATCCATTTAATTAAAACTATTTTATAGCTATGTGGTGTTTGCCTCAATGTTTGTCCTTTCATTTTTTTTTCTGAATGAAATGAAAATTCACCCCATGTATTCTATATAATTCATATTATTGACTTTATTGTAAACTATGTATCTATGTTCCTTTCCATTGAAATTAGATAATCTCCTAGTGAATTGGCAGACTTCTCTCTGGTTGCATATAGAGACAGAGCGCATTTAGGCCACGCCAACACCGGGGGGAACAATCCAACGCTCTCCATTGACTTTGTATTGCAGGAAGCAGACTCCTTGTTATTTCTGACTTATAACAAAAAACAGAACAATGTCTAAAAGCTGCTATGAGACAATGTGTACAGTAAACAAGCTAAAAAACACATAACTACGTTTTTATAAGCTGTCAACCCAAAAAAACGAGTGTTTAAGGACACAAATAGTTGTAGATGTCAGGGTATTCCACGTTGGGCCGTTCAGTTGGATCATTTCTCCAACAAAAGGAAGGTGCACTGACATAGACCAATAAAATGTAGTTTCTCTATATATCTATGTGTTCTTAAACACTCGTTTTTTTGGGTGAACTTTGGGTTTACTGTACACCTTGTCACATAGCAGCTTTTAGACATTGTTCTGTCTTTTGTTATAAGTCAGAAATGACTAGGAGGCTGCTTCCCGCAATGTAAAGTCAATGGAGAGTGTTGGTTTGTTCGCCTAGGCTGATTGGCTGGTCTTAGCTGGTTTAAGCTGGAAGTAGCTGGTTTTAGCTGGTCTGGCCTGGCTAGGCTGGGAAAGTGGCCAAAACCCCTCTGGTTTTAGCTGGGGGTTTTTTTCAGCAGGGTAGTTCACCAAGAAATGAAAATTCTGTCATTAATTACTTATCCTCGTGTTGTTCCAAACTCGTAAGACCTTTGTTCATCTTCAAAACACAAGTTAAGATTTGATGAAATCCAAGAGCTCTCCCTGCTGAAAAAAACAGCTAAAACCAGCCTAGACTGGTTAACTGGTTTTAGCTGGTCATAGTTGGTCAGCAGGCTGGTTTTAGAGGGGTTTTGGCCACTTTCCCAGGCTGGTCTTAGCTGGTCAGGCTGGGAGACCACCAGCTAAAACCAGCCTGGGAGGCCAGCTTAGACCAGCCAACCAGCCTAGGCTGGTTTTAGCTGTTTTGTTTTTCAGCAGGGCTCTTAGACAGCAAGGGTCCTACCACGTTCAAGGCACAGAAACATAGTCAGGATGTTGTTAAAACAGTCCATGTGGCATCAGTGGTACAACTGTAATTTTCTTGAAGCTAATGTGTGTTACATAGTGTAACGTTATTCAAAAAGTGTTTTATGAAGTTGAAAACTGAATCAAAGGCTGAGAGTTAGTGTATGGTTTTGCAGATTTGGTGTGTTCTAGTGTTTGAGTGTCAGGTTTTAGAAATTGTGTGACAAGATTTTGTGTGTAAGCAGTTGAAAAAAAAAAAAAAACGATATCCTGCCGTCCTGCAATTGACAACAAGAACAAATTTGGATCTGCTTCTGTGCAATTTTTCCCGTTTTTTTTTTTTTTCTTGGATGTACATTTTAATACAGAAGAAAAGATCCATCGCTGCTTCTGTTTTACTGCAACTTTAAATTAAAGTAACGAGTCAAGAAGAAGATGCTAAAAGTTAAGAGAGATCTGCAGTAGCTAAAACATCTTGTGATCACAAATTACGAATTTATCCAAGTGATTTATTAACTCGTGTTACTAATTAAACTTTGGCCACACTCTACATTTTTTCTCGTCATTATGTCCACAAAAACTAAAACGAGTGAATGAACTTGTACAATGTAGCCATGACTGAACTAAAACTTGCAACAAAGTCATGGAAACAAATTCTTAATTCATGTCCATGTGAGATACTGTTGTATACTTCACATTTTGGCAAATGTCATAAATGTCACAACATGCTGTTCTACTACAGGTTTGGTTCTTGCAACCTGATCTCAAGGCAATTTGTCATATTTAGCTAAATCACACACATTTTACTTCATTTGAGTTTCCCAATTCATATGTGACCCTGGATCACAAAACCAGTTGTAAGTAGCATATATTTGTAGCAATAGCCTACAATACATTGTAAGGGTTAAAATTATTGATTTTTCTTTTATGCCAAAAATCATTAGGATATTAAGTAAAGATCATGTTCCATAAGGATACACTGCAAAAAAAAATTGCTTTTCTTAGATTTTTTTTTTTCAGCCAAGATATCTACAAATGCTTAAATCAAGCAGGATTTTCTAAACAAGTAAAACTAATTTTCTTGTTTTTGGAAAAAAAAAACAAGTAAAAATTAAGTGAGTTTTTGCTTAGAACAAGCTAAATAATCTGCCAATGGGGTAAGCAAAAAAAAATCGTATTTCAAACAAAAAAACAAGATTATTTTTCTTACTGCATTGGCAGATTATTTTGCTTGTTTCAAGCAAAAACACTTAATTTTGACTAGTTTTTTTTCTGAAACAAGACAAGACAATTTTTACTTGTCTAGAAAATCCCTCTTGAGTTTCCTTCGGTAAATATATCAAAACTTAATTTTTGATTAGTAATATGCATTGCTAAGAAGTTCATTTGGACAACTTTAAAGGCAATTTTCTCACTTTTATTTATTTTTTTATGTTTTTTTTTTCTTTTGTTTTTTTTTTTGCTCCCTCAGATTCCAGATGTTCAAATAGTATCTCGGCCAAATATTGTCAAACTTTAACAAACCATACATACACTGCAAAACATGCTTTTCTTACTTAGATTTTTTGTCTTGTTTCCAGCCAAAATATCAAAAAATTCTTAAACCAAGAAGGATTTTCTAGACAAGTAAAAATTATTTTCTTGTTTTCAGTAAAAACAAGTCAAAACGAAGTGCGTTTTTGCTTAGAACAACCAAAATAATCTGCCAGTGGGGTAAGAAAAATAATCCTGTTTTCTGTTTGAAATAAGATTATATTTCTTACCCCATTGGCAGATTATTTTGCTTGTTCTAAGGAAAAACTCACTTAATTTTGACTTGTTTTTACTGAAAACAAGAAAATGTTTTTTACTTGTCTAGAAAATGGTCCTTGATTTAAGAATTTTTAGATATTTTGGCTAGAAACAAGTCAAAAAAATCAAAGTAAGAAAAGCTTTTTTTGCAGTGTAAATGGTGGTACAACAAGTGAGGTTGTATGATTTCGTACAAATTAGCCACCTTGTAAAATACGTACGAATTGGTAGTGAGATGTTGATGGCAAAATTTGAGGTCTAAAGGTTACAAAAGAATGAATAGAATGAATTCATAGTTTTTGTACTATTCATAACTAAAGAATCTGTGTATCCTTTTTTTTTTTTAACCTGACCACGACACTGAATGAGACTGAACTCTTCTCATTCAGTGTCTTGGTCCTCAGCTGGGGGGCAGGGGGCGAGTGCCATTAGTTTTCTCAGGCACAGGAAGAAGGGTGGGGAGGCGGTCTCTCCTGTGTGGCGGCGGAGTGGACATCAAAGTGAAGCCGAGCACTCTTCATGTGTTCATTAAATAAAGAGCTATCCTAGACCCACTCGCTGATTCCAGTAAACCCGTCACTTAAAAGATCAGAGGAGCCACTCTCCTCCTCTGCGTCTTCCTCTGTCATCTCTCCTTCAGACATTTGTTCTGATGCATGTCGTAAGAGCAGTAAAAAAAAAAAAAAAAAAACGGGTACTGCTTTTTTTAAAACTCATTTCTTCATTTCCTTCATTTCTTGGTTTCCTCCATGGGAAGTAGGTGAAGACTTGAGCGTTTTAGGCAGCGAGGCCTCTTTGAAGTTAATTTAATGAGGAAGCGGACAGGGTTCATGTCTCCTTCAGCTCTCTCATATGTGTTTTTCACCCAGTTTTACAGACTTTATCCACATTACTCTTGTGTCGTCCACTCCCCTACGCTTGCTGATTGGGATATAAAAGTAAAACTCGAAGGCCATAACTCAGCCAGGCCCTGTTAAGTTATATGAGGTGTCAGAAGACAACTTTCCCCTCTGTCCGATCACAACGACCTTCTCGTACCCGGAGTACACCTGGAACTGAGCTGCTGAGTGGAGGGAGGGGGTTGATCACTGAGGAACAAACAACAAAACTCTCTCTTCTCTAACATGAGCTGCCCTCTAATTTTCTTCAGACCCCCTTCACCCTCTCGCTCACACAGAGCTAACCTGTCATTAACCTCGGCTCCTAATGGACAGGTGCTGAGGGACCCCAAGGTGCTGTGATCATTTAGGGGACAATGATGATCCTTACCCCACACCACCACATCATTTTCTTTTCTTTCTGTACCTTTTGTTTACATGTACTTTTTTGTATGTTGTTTTTCTTCCTTTGATTTTCTGTTGCAGTTTTCTTCATCTTTCCTTTTTTTCCTCAGCAGTGACAGTGTATTTACAGCAGGCCTGGTGTGTGGTTTTCTTCACACTGGTTGTGTAAAAACAAAGATGGTAATTTGTTTTACAAAAGACTTTTCTTAACATTTAGCTGACGTGTTTTTATCCATTTATTAATGGTGTTATTGTATTCCAATTGTCACTAAAACCACACTGACATAAAAAGTCCATTTGAAAACATCAGTGAAACTGTTTAGTGTACAGTCGTGGCCAAAAGTTTTGAGAATGACACAAATATTAGTTTTCACAAAGTTTGCTGCTAAACGGCTTTTAGATCTTTGTTTCAGTTGTTTCTGTGATGTACTGAAATATAATTACAAGCACTTCATACGTTTCAAAGGCTTTTATCGACAATTACATGACATTTATGCAAAGAGTCAGTATTTGCAATGTTGCCCCTTCTTTTTCAGGACCTCTGCAATTCGACTGGGCATGCTCTCAATCAACTTCTGGGCCAAATCCTGACTGATAGCAACCCATTCTTTCATAATCACTTCTTGGAGTTTGTCAGAATTAGTGGGTTTTTGATTGTCCACCCGCCTCTTGAGGATTGACCACAAGTTTTAAGATTTGTGGAGTTTCCAGGCCATGGACCCAAAATATCAACGTTTTGGTCCCCGAGCCACTTAGTTATCACTTTTGCCTTATGGCACGGTGCTCCATCGTGCTGGAAAATGCATTGTTCTTCACCAAACTGTTGTTGGATTGTTGGAAGAAGTTGCTGTTGGAGGGTGTTTTGGTACCATTCTTTATTCATGGCTGTGTTTTTGGGCAAAATTGTGAGTGAGCCCACTCCCTTAGATGAGAAGCAACCCCACACATGAATGGTCTCAGGATGCTTTACTGTTGGCATGACACAGGACTGATGGTAGCGCTCACCTACAAGCCTTTTTCCAGATGACCCAAACATTCGGAAAGAGGCTTCATCGGAGAATATGACTTTGCCCCAGTCCTCAGAAGTCCATTCGCCATACTTTTTGCAGAAGATCAATCTGTCCCTGATGTTTTTTTTTTGAGAGAAGTGGCTTCTTTGCTGCCCTTCTTGACACCAGGCCATCTTCCAAAAGTCTTTGCCTCACTGTGTGTGCAGATGCGCTCACACCTGCCTGCTGCCATTCCTGAGCAAGCTCTGCACTGGTGGCACTCCGATCCCGCAGCTCAATCCTCTTTAGGAGACGATCCTGGCGCTTGCTGGACTTTCTTGGATGCCCTGAAGCCTTCTTAACAATGCAGTGGAAAGTTTTTTTTTAGGATTAAGTTAATTTTCATGGCAAAGAAGGACTATGCAATTCATCTGATCACTCTTCATAACACGACTGTACATAGAATATATATATATATATATATATATATATATTTTTTTTTTTTTTTTTTAAACAGGCTAATTGGGAAAACATTAGTCTATGTTAGTCTACATTTACATTAACATTTACATTTATTCATTTAGCAGACGCTTTTATCCAAAGCGACTTACAAATTGGGAATACAACAAGTGATTCATCTTAAGGAGGCAGATCAACATAGAAAGTGCTCAAAAATACCATATATCAGGCGTTAGATGAGTACAGGCTAGAAAGGGAAGATCAAGAAAGAGAGGAGAACAAAGTTTTTTTTTTTTTTTTATAATATTATTGAGTCAAATAGTGTCGAAAAAGATGGGTTTTCAGCAGTCGCTTGAAAGCTGTTAAGGAGTCTGCATTCCGGATAGGGGTGGGAAGATCATTCCACCAGGCAGGAACGTTGAACGAGAATGTTCTGGAAAGTCTATGGTGACAAAGTCAAACCAAATATTATTCAAACACCAGATATATTAATATATATTTGTTTTACTAGTGGGTAAGTGAGGATAGCAAAGTAAACTGTGACATACAGTAGTCAACATTCGAAGTGGATCAAAACCTTTCATCAAGGGTGTCCTAAAAACAAAAACAACACCCGTTCTTGTCTTAGGACAACTTTGATTAACTTTTTTTTTGATCCACTTTAAATGTTGACCACTGTATTATAACCAAAAATAAAATCTTCAAACAGTGGACTACCAGTAAAACATACAAATTTGGGACCAAAATTCATTCAGACACTTTACCCCTGTCAAACCCCTGTCAACTGCTAATGCAACCTTTTTTACACCACAGACTGAACAAAATTAAGCATTGCATGGTAATTGGTCAACAAAGTATTGATAGTTGTGTAAATATTGTCATACTAACTGTTATCTAAATTTTTGGTTGATACACTTTCAGAGTATTTTTTTTTTCCACATTAATTTCACACTTGTCTAGTACAAATATGTTGCTTTTTTTCATAATTACAGTGTACGTTTGTTGTTATTTACCTTAAAAAAAAGAAGTGAAATGTGGCAAAATTGAAGGACACGTTGTAACATGACCATATGACAGCCTTAAATGTTATCTGATCGAATATGTATATATATATATATATATATATATATATACACACACACACACACACACAACATACAACAGTATTTTGAAATAATTAACTTTTTCACATAAAATAATGGCATTTTTTTAAGAATTAAAAATAATCAAATTTTGGAGTTTGACAACGAACACACGGCTACAGTATACTGCTCTCCAAAGGCAAAGTGCAGTAACTATGCGAACACTGAAACTAAGAAAAATGCCTTTAAAGTTTGTACAATAGCTAGTCAAACATGTTGACACTCTTGTTTCTCTGAAACGGGACAAAATTGAACCAGAAGACTTTGCCACAAGACAAAACAGTTGTCACAAAGTGCATTTTAAGCCTTAAAGGTCCACTGAAGTGCCTTGAAACAAGCAGCGTTATTCTATGTGGTGACGTACTTTTAACTGAAACAAAAACATCGCTAAGCCCCACCCACTTATTTTGAAGAGCCAATAGCGTTCCATTAATATCTGCTCGGGCCAGAGCCGTTGAGCTCGTAAAGCCGCATTTGTAAGCTTATGACAGCAGTCTAATAAATTACCCCATAGATTCAATATGAAACTCTTGCTAAAACAAAATAGTGATCATAATCATGCTGAGGCTGTGTAGTTTAATACATGCCGATCGCACATATGAGCGCACATGATCTGCTCTGTGTTATTGCGTCTCTGTGTAGGGGGTGGGACGCTACGGACTCTAGAAAGCATTTGATTGGTCAGAACGTTTGATGAGAACCTGAAGTGCACGGTGATATCATCAAAATCGTTGATTCATATTGGCGGAAGTGACGAGACGGTAAGTTTTGAATGCCCATATCTTGTAAAAGCGAATTTTGTCATTGTTTTGAAGCACACTAGCTTATAGATAATCTTAAGGCTAATATATTCATACTAAAAGCCCAAAAACTTTAATTTTGATTTCAGGGGGACTTTAACTCAATTTTAACCAAATGAGTAGTTACGGCGCTTTGCCTTTGGAGGGCAGTATAGTTCAAAACAATGTGTGCAAATAGATGAAACACATTCAGACATTGAAAGACACTCCCCTCCCTCCACACACAGCTCTCATAAAACACAAGACACATAAACGAGCCAAAATGCTTTACATTTCTTGAAATATAATTTCTTAACATTAAACATCGATTGTCAGTCTTTATTCACCCGTTTCTTGTCGTTTGTCAGTAAAATCCATGAAAGTAAATAGTGAAAATGACATCGCTAATATCATAGAATAATATAATTTATAATTCCGCATTAGTTTGTGACCCACGCTCCTACCTTTCTATCAAAGTTATTGGACATTATCAAAATGAATTTGTTCTGACACAGTTTAACTCTGATTTCTTTTCATATTTTATTACCCTTTTCTAAACTATAGCGAATAAACTAAAAGGTATCTGAATACATTTTGGTTTGACTGTATCTATAAAATATTACTTTGCTTCTTGCAGATTTTGCAACACTTTAAAAGTGCACTGTCCAGTAAGTGGCGCTAAAAGCATGTTCAGTTCAACATTTTATTATGTGAGGCACAAACTAACGCTGGGTTAATTGTAAAGGACCGTTCACACCAAGCACGATAACAAAAACGATAACTATATTTGCGTCCACACCAGTGAACGATAACTGTCTGTTTTTATTGCATTTACACAACTTCAACCAGTAGGTGTCCTCAGCACTCACGTTTCGAGTGCGTCTAAACTGTGAATCTAGCTTAAACTATCTGATCTCTAACGCAGTCAATGTAGTGGAATAAAAACAATACGTACTCTTTTCAACTGCAACTTCAAATGAGGTAAGACAATGTTGTCCAAACTAGCGCTGAATTCCTGAGGTAATTTTATATTTTATGTTACTCTGCTGTACAATGTATCTTTGCTTCTCTACAATGTCGCCTGTTATTTCATATATACAAGCCCTTTAAATTTGAATGAAGTCTGATTAGCTGTCAGTGTTTTATGGTTCATCAGCTGTAAAAAAAAAAATCATTCTGAAAGTGATCCCAACAATATCGTTGCCCTGTATCGTTATTGTTGTAGTTGTGGTGTAAACACCGATATTCTCCTAAATTTGAAATGATTTTTAGAACGTTATCTTTATAGTTATAGTTATGGTGCTTGGTGTGAACGGGCCTTGAAACACGTGGTTTAAATATTTCCACACATACTAGCATAACCAAATTTATGGTATTTGCTAGTTGACATAGCAACACTATACAGAGAAAAAAAAGTGCCAAAATTCAAAAGTCTTTTGAAGATATCGCTGAATATTTATTTTATAGTACCAGTACATTTCTGCCTGAAGTAAATTTTTCATCTCAGTTTTCAGTATCCATTTAAAATGAGGCTATTATTTTAATCTCCTATCTGTTATTTATCAGTTTAGATAGTTTATTAAAGGGATAGTTCACCCAAAAATGAAAATTTGATGTTTATCTGCTTACCCCCAATGCATCCAAGATGTAGGAGACTTTGTTTTCTCAGAAAAACACAAACGAAGATTTTTAATGAAAACCGGTGCTGTCTGCCAGCCTTATCATGGACGTGGATGGGCACCAAACCTTTAAAAGTAAACAAAAACATGCACAGACAAATCCAAATTACACCCTGCGGCTCGTGACTATACATTGATGTCCTAAGACACGAAACGATCGTTTTTTTGCGAGAAACTGAACAGTATTTATATCATTTTTTACCTTTGATACACAGCCACATCCATCTGTCATGAGCACGAGTTTGGCATCAGTCACGTCACATGTGCACGCGCTTCTGGCGTAGTATATGCAAACGCCGTAAGGGGAAATCAGTGAAAAGTCCCGGATGAGTTTGTGCAAGCAAACGTAATCTTTTAGCTTTAAATCGGTTTAAACAATCAGGATACGCGCAAGTAATTACCATTTTGAATAGCCGCTTTACCCACAATCTCTGTGCACTGTGTAAACAATGAGTGTCGTATTCATGCGACAGATCGCTTCCGTCGTTTGCGTATTCTACGCTAGAGCGCGTGCACATGTGACGTGACTGATGCCAAACTCGCGCACATGACAGATGGACGTGGCTGTGTATCAAAGGTAAAAAATGATATAAATACTGTTCAGTTTCTCGCAAAAACCGATCGTTTCGTGTCTTAGGACATCAATGTATCGTCACGAGCCGCAGGGTGTAATTTGGATTTGTCTGTGCATGTTTTTGTTTACTTTTAAAGGTTTGGTGCCCATCCACATCCATGATAAGGCTGGCAGACTGCACCGGTTTTCATTAAAAATCTTCGCTTATGTTTTTCTGAGAAAACAAAGTCACCTACATCTTGGATGCATTGGGGGTAAGCAGATAAACATCAAATTTTCATTTTTGGGTGAACTATCCCTTTAATGCTTTGCAAACCAGCAGAAGACACTAACCGGTTTTAAATTCAAGTCGCGCAGATGGGGAAATTTGTAACACTGCGTTACAAAGTACCCCGCTATAAACTATGCTATTCTATGACATTAGCGATGTAATTTACACCATTTACTTTTATGGATTTTAATGAGCAACCACAAGAAACAGGTGAATAAAACTGACAGTCGATGCTTAATGTTTAGAAATTATTATTTCAAGAAATGTAAAGCATTTTGGCTCGTCCCTGCTGAAAAAAACAGCTAAAACCAGCCTAGGCTGGTTGGCTGGTCTTAGCTGGTTTAAGCTGGAAGTAGCTGGTTTTAGCTGGTCTCCCAGCCTGGCTTTAGCTGGTGGTTTCCCAGCCTGGCCAGCTAAGACCAGCTTGAAAAATGGCCAAAACCCCTCTAAAACCAGCCTGCTGACCAGCTATGACCAGCTAAAACCAGCCAACCAGCATAAGCTGGTTTTAGCTGTTTGTTTGTTTTTTTTCACCAGGGGTTTATTTGTCTCGCCTTCAATGAGAGCTGTGTGTGGAGGGAGTGGGAGTGGAGTGTTTTTCTGACTGTCTAAATGTGTTTCATCTATTTGCCTACATTGTTTTAAACTATACTGTATAGCTGTGTTTTGCGATCAAGGCCGTTCCAAGCATGGTTGCAATGTGTTCATTGTCAAACTCCGAAATTCGATAATTTTTAATTCTTTAAAATACGCCATTATTTTATTTGTAAAAGTTAGTCATTTTATTTTATTGACAAAATATTATAGCTTGTCGTGTATATTTTTTTCATTCGACCAGGTAACATTTAAGCTGTCATATGGTAATGTTAACGCGCCCCTCAGATGTTACAATGTACCCCACCTATACGGGGCATATTGTAACATTTTATTTCCTTTCCTTTGAGGTAAACAACGAAAAACGTATACACTGTAATTATCAAACAAAGCAACATATTTGTACTAGACCAGTGTGAAATTAATGTGAATAAAAATTACCCTGGTGAAAATAACAGCTAAAACCAGCCTAGGCTGGTTGGCTGGTTTTACCTGGTTAACCAGCCTGGTTTTAGCTGGTCAGCAGGCTGGTTTTAGAGAGGTTTGGGCTACTTTTCCAGCCTGGTCAGACTGGGAAACCACCAGCTAAAACCAGCTACTTCCAGCTTAAACCAGCTAAGACCAGCCAACCAGCCCATACTGGTTTTAGCTGTTTTTTTTCAGCAGGGTATACTCTGAACTCCATGTTTATTTAAACAAACTGAGAGATTCAAAAAGTGTTAGGTTGTGCCTTGCACTCCCCTTTGTTCCATTACAGTTTGAAAATTAAATGTCCAGTGAGTGACGCTAAAAGGTAATAACCTATTAATTCGTGTTTAAATTCCACCACCTACACGAAACCTAATCAATATTATTAACAAATGCAAATATGAAATTAAGCCACAGGCAAGTCATGCCATTTTAGCTTGCTTCTATGAATCTTTGAGCTCTTCTATTGTGATTCGTGGTTCACCCGAGCACTACACATCGCACTGCTGTACAAGGTGAGCTACTGAGCAAGTTTACTACACCAGACAAGCCGCATATGGAGCTGGTTATGTGACGCAGACACCATCAAAATGTTAGTTTACAATTCATGCATGGTGAAAGTGTTTTGAGGTCATAGCATAGTATTGTGAAGGTTACCACGTTGAAATCTTTATTCATTGATATTTTGCCTCTGCAGTCATAATTTGTGTGAAAAGAAATTAAACTTCTTTTACTGCCACTAGTGTTCATTTAAACCTGGGAACTGGAGTTATTTTTTATATATATGTATGTTTCTGGAGTTGCAGGTAGAGGCTCATTTTTCCAGTAAGCCTATATTTATACTCTTAGATTCTGACCTGCTGTTTTGTGTATTCACTTTTGTCGATGTTCTGAAAACTAGCTTGTTTCTGTAACTGTGTGTTTCCCGTTTAGCTTCAGTGATTCAGACATCATCTTACAGCGGGAAATGAAGAAAGCCAATTATCATATAATCCACATGCTCACATGGGGCCTATAAATGTACAATTTGGGAAGAGCTGAAAGGGATTCCATTTGATGTAGTCAGCGTTCTCAGAACTGGATTAGGAAGAGGACACGCAAGAGCCAGAACTGCATAAGCATTGTGTTACCACATCTGCTTAACAATGAAAACACATTCTCAACATCCAGTTCTGACAGTCAGCTTTCACAGCCAAGATTCAGTTCTTTACATTAGTATGACTGGATTTCTTTTGAAGTGATTGTTCAAAACAAGCTTACGTCAATAGGCTATATTTGGCTCGGTCAGATTTTCAATAAAAAGAAGAACATTTTGAAATGGACCTGGATGGTCATACAAGCATTTTAGTGATATATTTTGATCTTTTTATTGAGAAAGTTACACTGCTGTATTGCATGCTTGATTGAATCATAAACAAGCTTCTAAAACATGACATATCAGCAGCCAATCAGATTACAACTCTAGTTGGATGGTATTCATATGCATTTCATTATTACAGTGACGTAGTGTGTATGTGTATAGTGTGATACATTTAAAATCCTGTTGGGGTGGTATTACTAACAGTGTCATGATTTGTGTGGTGTGGAATTTTACACTTTGGATTTGGTGACTGCTTCTTTTGTCTGCCTAGTCATAGATCTATTCACCGGAAGTGCAAATGAAGCATCTTGTAATTGTGGGGTTGCTGTGTTACCTCACTCTTACCTTGGAGCTACATGCAGACCTAGAGTCTTTAAAGCACCATTAAGGACATGTTGTTGTACTTTGAAGTATCTGAGAATACATTCGTGACCCTGGAACACAAAACCAGACCATAAAAGTGAGATTTATACATAACCTAAAGCTGAATAAACAAGATTTCCATCGATGTATGGTTAGGATAGGTCAATATTTGGCTGAGATACAACTATTTGTAAATCTGGAATCTGAGGGTGCAAAAAAATCTAAATGTTGAGAAAATCGCCTTTAAAAATGTCTAAATGAAGTTCTTAGCAATGCATACTGCTAATCAAAAAAAATAAATGTTGATATATTTTGATAGAATTATTACATAAATTAATGCCTAAAGGGGGGGAGGAGGTTTATTAAGCAAAAAAAAAACTTTTTTTTTTTTGAGGTTGATATACACCCAAATATCAAATTTGGCACTATATCTACACAGTTTGGTGTGAAAAAATAATCCAAAAAGTTGAAGTGAATGAAAAACTAGTGTGAGAAATATGGAACAGCCAACAAATGATGATGCTAAGAGGATTTCTATAAACCTTAATGAAAATGTGCTTTTCACTAATCTCATTGTGTACACTGTAAAAAGTTTTCACCAGTTTCAACTTAAAAACTTAAGTTTAGCAGCTGCCTTAAGATTTTAAGTTAAATCAACTTAAGCCGTTATATCAACTCATTTTTATTGTAGTAAGTTAAAATGACTTGTAGTTTTAAGCTGATTTAAATTAAAACATTAAGGCAGCTGCTGAACTTAGGTTTTTAAGTTGAATCTGGTGAAAACTTTTTACAGTGTACGATTACGAAAATGAATGTAGTTTTATTAAAAATGGATGAATCAACACTTTTTGTGGGAAAATTAATAAAGGTTTGTTTTGTTAAAAAATCTTGTGGCAAGCCTTGATTGATACTAATAGCTAAAGTAATATGTTAATACTTGTTTAAAACAATCACTTCAAGTTTTTACAATTTTCTGTTTTAATAATAATAAAAAAAGTTTAATAAATAATTTAATAAATATTAAATGATTAATTATTATGAATATAGATTATTACTAAGATACTAAGTTTTGAAAGAAATCCCATAATTGTTTAATTACAGAAGTAATAATAAATATATTTACAATATATTTATAATAGGCCTAATATATGTTTTCAGTATAAATATTGTGATTTTCATCTTTAATGTTGACCTTAAAAGCAATAAATTTTATTAACCATACATATCTATGTCATGTCAACAAATGGAAAAGTCAGCAAGCTGTTTATTATCATGTGAATTATGTCTTTAGCACTAAAAGAGCACTTTCATCCACATACTTTACATTTACATATTCTTCAGTTAAAAAAAACGATTTGTTAAATACATTCTGTAATTGTATTTGTTTGCAACATAAATCTATAACATTTAAAATAGATCAAATTAGTGCACAATCATCTTTGCACTGCTGCCTACGATCGTATCAAGGATCCACCAAAATATCGACATGAATTGCGAATCTCAGATGTTTAGGAAAGTGTTGCGGTGAGGTTTTGTGCCATATATAATTGTTTACAGGAGAATAAAACAAATATGCCTTAAGCCCCATATAATGAAATGACACACATGACAAAAATGCATTAGATCAGTGAAGATTTATATTATAATTTACAATTTGTCAAAGCTGTACTTAAATAGCTACGTTAACCAGTATGTAAACAAAGACAGTTTTTTTCTTTAATTTAAAGCTGAAGATGAGGTGTAGACTTTGGTCATACTTTAGGACAGAAAGTGTATGAGATACTACTACCTCACAGCACATGCTGATAAACTGTCCTACAAATATCGCTGGACAAGATCATATTCAAAAACAAAGAAAAAAGTACAAACATAAGACAAAAGAAAAAGAACCAGTGCATACAAAGGCCAAAGTGATGTGGAGTGTCCATAGACATCACCCCTGACCTGCAGAGCAGACAGTTGCAGCAGCTCACGCTGCATTTGCACACATCTCTGAAAGAGTTCACTTTGGTTAACATTTCCACATTCTCATTTCTTTTTCATTTTGGTTTCAGTAAGTAAGAAAATGCAGAGTCAGTGTCAATCTCACAGCCTGTGTGTGACAGCTAGACAGACTGCGATTCTTTGGACCACATGTAGACCTGCACATTGGGACATTTGATTTCCTCTTCAAGTAGCAAAACAAACATCACATATTCCTCTGACGCCTCTCACTTCAAGCACACACCATACACACACACACACACACACACACACACACACACACACACACACACACACACACACACTCACTCTGACATTTGAGGTAACAGTTGTTGGTAATATAATATATGCCCTTTTTGTATTCATTATATCGTGTAAAGCTCAACATTAAGAGAATAACTGTTATGTAAAACACGTACACGTAGATATGTAACCTCTGACCCTTTTCCTAAAGTAAAAAAAAATGCCTTCAACAAAAAGGTCTACCTCCGACTTCAGCCCACATTAAAAATAAACCTGAATGCGGTGAGCTCTTTGCAGTCACACATGAAATCACAGTCAACTGGGACACTATTTACAGTTACTATCCACAAAAGAATATAGCAAAAGAACATATACAAAACAGTAAATTACAATGAATTATCCAGTCATTGTAAACATTATTTCCACATATTGGTTGTGAAGGATGACGTCTTGAACAATAAATTAAATAGATTACGTAACAAACTAAAATAAACACCATGAAGAGCAAATAATATTAATAATAATAATAATATTAATAAAAGAATATGATTGTCTCTTTAATTTGTGTAGGACATACTGGACCACTGATGGACTGGATCAATGTCTGTTAGCCCTGAGTTTTGAAGTCCCTGAACATAAAGGCCATAGCCAGAGTTATGTATATTTGTGTCTGTCCATAACCTAGTCAGGCTAACGGTCAGCAAGCCTCTAGTTGGCTAGGGTTCCATGGCCTCCTCTGTCTCCTTTTTAACCTTGATCGGTAGGAGCTGGATGGGGCTGCTGCAATGAACCTTGATGACAGAAGCCTCACTGCCATGCTCGCTCAGACGATATGTAGATAATGCAGGTGGTTGGGGGTGTAGGTCTCCTCCAGTGCTACCTTTGTGATAAGACGCCTTAAAATCCATCTCCTGCCAGAGCAGGCCAAAGATCTGTTTCTCTACCATGCTCTCCACGTCAAACCCTTCCATTTCTTCCAGTCTGTCTGCGTTATCGCTGATGTCAAAGCGTTCAATTTCCTCGTTGACGCGGTTGAGTTCATCCAGGCTGCAGTTGGGAGAAGGAGAGACTGCTAAGCAGTAGCCTTTGAGGTGGAGCCGCAGGCTGCTGAGGTGAATGTAGTTGTGGTGGCAGTGCGGGCATTGGTGTGGACGTTCTCGTGTGTGCAGCCGTTTGTGCAGCTTGAGGTGGACAAACTGTGTAAACTTTGCTGGGCAGATCTTGCACTGGTAGGGCTTTTCACCAGAGTGCAGTCGCAAATGGGTTTTCAAGTTGCTAGTGCTGCTGAAACGCTTGTGACACACCTGGGAAGGGAAAAAAAGTAAGTTTTAGGATCTCATTCTTTCTTGAGCAGAGACCTTATGAATGAATTCAGAAGAATTCTAACTGAAAGTGTTGTTATTATTTACCTGGCACTCATGGGGTTTCTCTCCTGTGTGGACCAAAAAGTGTTTCTGCAGGTGGGCCAGTTGAGTGAAACCTTTATTGCAGGTCTGACACTTAAAGGGTCGCTCACCACTATGGACACGCAGGTGCACCTGAAAGTAAAAACAGGTAAGCTATAGGTACTACCAGGAGTATTTCAAACAGATGTGTAGCACACATATGCTTTTCATTACAAGGGAGACACAGTTCTCCTGCTTACCTTGAGGTTGGAAAGTTGACCAAAAGTCTTGGTGCAGACATTGCACTCATACTTGATCTTCCCGTTCTGCTTCTTAAGTGGGTAATCTAGACTTTTGTAGCCTGCGGAACCTCGTTTCATCTTGCTGAGATTGATCGCCTCATCCTCTGAGCGGCTGGTACTCAGAATTGCTGAGGTAGGCTTGGTAGGAACACGTCCCGTAGAGGCTGCAGAGCCGGCTGTTGGAGACCCACCAGCAGGAGCGTAGGGGTGCCCATGCCCATGGACTGGTTTGTCTTTCAGAGACGTGGCTGCAGAAAAGGCACTGGTGGCCGCTGGGAGCAAGATGTCCCTGGGAGCTGGAGAGTCAGGCGGAAGCAGAAATTGCCGACTACCCTCAGACGGAAGCATGCCAGGTGGGAAAGGTACATGAGGGGGTACCAAGCTACTATAAAAGGGGTACATATGAGGAAATATACCACCCAAAGTGGGTGGCCCACTCAAACTACTAACAGGGTAGTGAGGCATGAGGTAGCGTGAGTAGTGCGGGTTAGGGTAGAATGGCACGGAGCCTGCTGGTGAGTAGCCTGGGTAGTGGTTCAGGCCACGACTGTAGAGTGCTGGAGAGAAGGAGAGAAGGCTGTCTCTTGGCTCAAGGGATGCTGGTGTGGGACTACTTTCTGGACTGCTTCCAGGACTGCTGTGTGCTGAAGGGCTGGGCGTCACTGAACACTGTCTGTGAGAGCGGTTCGGGAGGCCAAATACTCTGGTACTCTTTAAAAAGTCTTCGTTTAGGGAAGGGCGGAGGGGATAGACAGCACTGGGGTAAAGAGGTCGGTCTGGGCTGTTAGGGCAGCGGGGACGGGTGGGAAGTGGTCGGCTGGGTTCTTGCAGTACGTCTTTCAAAATCTCTGAAACGCTGTGCTCTCTTTTCACTGGGTGCTTGACTTCAGTCGCTTGCTGCTTGGCTTCAATCAGGCTCTGCTCTGTTTAAACACACACACAAAAACAATATGTTAATAATGAATCTCATTTGCATTTGCTGATACAGGTCTGTTTGTTATATGCTTTACTTGTATCCCAATTCCAGTTACTGTTATTTTGAGGGACAGCAGTTCCATTGTGCCAGAGGATACAGCTCTTCTTAAACCAAATTTCAACAAAGCACCCCAGTGGTTCACTTAGTGTGACAGTTTGACAAATTATCCCGTGTTAGGGTCTACAGACAGGATGTGAGGCCTGACAGCCGCCCCGGTCAGGGTGGGATGGATGCACTGATACTATCTAATGGGGTTCACTGAGTGGGTGTGGGGGGACTGATGGCGTCCTGCTAATAGGGATCTACAAGCCTAGATCTCTCCCTTTTAGAGTCCACAGAGACTATGGATAGATTTTATTTAGTGACTGATCTTAAATGAGTTCCCAAATTTTAGCCTCAAACTCACAGAACTTTCACAGAATTCACATAAAAAAATCAGATGAGTGAAATATGAAATAAACATTCAATTTCTCAAATTTACGCTAATAGGTCCATTATAAACCATCCTGACCCTTCCACCCACTCACATTTGATGAAAGGTGGAAAGCTAATTAGAAAATTACTTTCCCATATATCCTAAATACTTCACCGTTAATCTCTTTAAAAAGGATGTAAACAATTAAATAACTTCCTGCTTCCTGTTCACTGAACTTTCACAGGGTTAATTGTGTAGAATTCAAGTGTGAATATGAGTGTGTGCATGATAAGTATCCCTTAAAAGATGTACCGTACTCTCTACTCCCCTATCCTTCTGTCCCGGCAGCTACGTGTAAACAAACCGAGAGGTTATCAGTGCTCCCCTCCCACCTCTCTTCCACAGATAGTACCAGTTCTGTTCCTCCCTAGAGAGCTTGCCAAAAACAAACAGCCGGCGATCACAGAGATATCAATCTGTCAGCACAGCCCTGCCGCCAGGAAGTTCAACTAGTCAATGGAGGTTTTTTTTTCTTTCGTGCACGCTCTTACTAGCCTCTCCTTACTCTTAAAGTGGCAAACAAATGAAGAAGTTCCTCCCACACCTCCTGAGGCAGGATGACAAAGGAATGAAGGGACTCCAGATACACATTGACTGAATGTGCTGTCATTTTACACCAGACAGAACTAGTGAAATAGAAAGTCAGTGTCTAAATCAGTTTCATGTGGGAGGCTGTGTCAGTCAGATCAGCCCATTCTATTACATTGAGTCATACGCCAGGTTTCTTCAGGGTTGCTGCTGTTCTGCTTTGAGATGCAGAGGCTCTTATTCCATCTTAAGGCTTCAGGTAGAGGGGCAGCAGACATGAGTGAGTAGGTGTAATTACAGACTGTGTGTCTGTGTGTGTGTTGAGCTCAAGGGGTCGGCTACATCCAGTGGCCCCAGGGTATGCGCATGACTCTGGGGAGAGGAGTCACACTGACTGGCCTGTTCACCTTCCTATAATCTCCCCCTCTCCTCCGTATCAATCTTTCACTCTGTCTCGTCCTTTTAGCTTAGAGACTTTTATTGCTGGTTTAGTATGTTGGGCAAAACAAACCTTAGTCTGCACTTTCATGTTTAAAGTACGTCCTCAAACACCAATGGCTGCAACATTACACCCCCTATTCTTTGTAATTAGTCTGAGCTAAAACATTGTAGAGGAAGAAAGGAGAGAAATAGACCAGTTCAAAGAATTCCGATCTTAACAGAGATGAAAGGGAAGAAGCTGGTGTGTTTGCACAATGCTTACAGAGTCTATCTCTATAGTGGGAAAGGCATGTTTTTCTTGACTTAAACTGAGATAACAAGAAAAAAATATCTGTCCAGGTCTATGGCAAACTGAGAAACATCAAATATATGTATTTTTTATGAACTTACTGAGTTTTTGCATCATGATCTCTCCAGAGGCAGGGTAGTTGAGACGGCGGGCAAACTCGGGGCAGTACCACACTAGTAGCTCCTGGTCTGCAGGAATGGCCTTCACGGTGTAGAAATAGATGTTCATGCCGTTTTGACAGGCAGCAAGGTTTTGTTCCTGCTGGGAATGAGCTGGATTCACATAACGCATCCAGTTGCTCTTCTCCTCGTCCAGTCCGTCCACAAAATGATGGAAGTCTCCATTGGAGTATATCTACAAAATTTAACAAAGAAAGTTAAGACCAGATATTTTCTTTTTTTATTACAATAACTTTCTTTCGTTCTATTCTCTAGTCCTCCAGTTTGGTTCTCATGTCTTTGAGACAGACGAGTGGGGTTTGCGCTTATAAAGTCTCACAGTGAGTCAGCAAACACCCCCACACTAATATTCACAGTCTCAGAGTATCTCCATCCAGCTCTCTTTTGCATTCTTAAGTCAAATGGTAGGGGGACGCCTTTCTCAGTATGTTGTTTATACTAAGCTTGTAAGTTCCAGGAACACTTTCAAAACGTCACAAACAAGGTTTCCCTCTGAAACGTCAACATTACACTTCCTCTAGCACTTTTTTCTCTAACCAGTGACTCTGTGTAATTACCTGCCCTGCACCGAATGGTAAAGGACTGACAGTAACACAGGAAAGAATGATATCAGTGCTGTTTCTAGTAGGTAAAGACCCGAGTTGTTCCACTTGGGGATCTTTGATTTGGCAACAATATGGAAGTGACAGAAAATAAGTCAACACAAAACCAGAGCGGGTTGACTTTGCACTTTCTCCGTGACGACAGCTGCAAGTCACAGAGGAGTGAGAGAAATGTTTCGTTTTAATTATAGTGGCAGTTAATGGTAACTGTGATGTTGCAATGTGTGTTTTTTTTTTTTCCTGGTCAACCACTTTATATAACTGCAATGATCTATAAAGCTGACATATTCTTAAGAAAGATATATTCACAGCAGCAAGACTGCAGAGTCATTCAGCACTTCCTGTCCCACACGCTCAAAGCGCTGCACAGTCAAATAAAGATTACACTATATGGAACGTATCAGTGCTCTCTCAGTCATTCAGCACCAATGCAGCAATGCAGTTCCCAAAACAGCAGGTCTTTACTCAGCAGTTTCTAATCGCTCTCAGAATATAAACTCACTGCTTCAACATAACCATTTAGCCCATGATGTCACACAGGAAGTCAGTCAGTGGAACAGGAAGTGACCTGGTATTTTTTGTTCTTGTGTGCTCCTACTTTTTTGTAAGATTCTGAAACAAAACAACTCACCCGCCAGAAGTACTTTCTGTTCGCATCCTTGGGGACATTTTCTGCAGTGTAGCTTTCTCCCACAAGGGGGCCAAACCGTGTGCCTTTGGGGATGTATTCTCTGCTTACTACACCAGTGACCTGGTTAAAAAATTTAGGAAAACAGATGGTTAAGTAAGGTAGATGACATGTACAGCATTTTAGGTTCAGTTTCTGAATAATAACTTGCAAGCATCATTAAACTAGCTTGATAGAGTGTGTGTGTTTGTGTGAGAGGGGTAATTAATTGACAGTCAGCCAGATGTGTGCACTTGAAAGACATGGAGCCATGCCACTCTTCACCCGTCACCTCTTCTGACAGCCACAGGAAGCTAAAGGTCATCAAGGTTGTGTCCTAAGGCTGAGAGAGTCTATTCGTTTGTCCCGCTTCACCTCTTATTAACCACACAGACACTTCTTCTGAAGAGATCACCTAAGCTTAACCTCTGTTCACAATACTGAATCATACAGGTGTTTATTTGATAGAAATATTAATATATTTAGGGCCACACTGAAAAAATAAAAAATAAAGATTACTACAACTTGACCCTACTTCTACCTGAAGATCTCCTAACCCCAAATCTTTTCAACTTATTAAACACTCTCCCCATCAATACTCTCTCATCATCATGATCTTCCTCTGTGAAACACATGACTTGACTCACTCTCTTCCTGTTTGAACCTCAGGTGTTTCTTGAAGAAAGAGGGTCGCTCTTTATCACCTCATAAGTACGTGCTCATAAAAGAGGCTCGCTTTTTTCCTCACAGGAAGAGATAAGACAGACAGAGCGACTGATGAAAAAATCTATAACCCTGTTCCTATTGATCTATAAACACTTTCAAAATAAGAGAGGCTTAATCCTTTTCAAAGCTTCGGCCGTCATTAGCGCTAGAAAGGTGGAAAGTAGTGTGTTTGTGGATTGTCATGGACACAGACATGGCAGTCTGCAGAAGATAAAACAGGTTTGATAGATGGCACTCTGGAACTTTTGCACTCGGCTGCTTGAGGAGCTTGTCATGCGGTGCTCTGATCTATGGATGTTTGTGTTAGCTGAGTAACAATGTTAGCTAGAAATTATTAAGCACACAGACATAGACAGGGACTTTTTTTGTTCAACAAAGCAAGTTTAAAAAACTGTCCTGACAGTGCAGATAAAGAAGATTAATTCCAGCTATGTGATCAGTAGGTGCGGCTTTATGGAGATGCTGTTTAAACAAGAATCACAACTATCCAAAGTTCCAAAGCTTGAACCCGCTTCTTGCAATTTGATAATGTGACGCTCTGAGGCGGGTTTGTAGATTTACTGTCAGTACACTCATGCAAGCAGACAACAATTATTAGCAGATGGCACGCAGGACTGCAGTTGTAACCCGATGAATCTCGTGGCACATTTCAAAAAGGAAGCCTCGAGGCCATGAGTACATCATGCGTAATGCCGTTGCATACGTGATGGTGTGTGAGCGTCGTGTCATACCTCTTTAGAGTCTGGTGGGTGCTTAAAGGCCAGGTTTCTGGGTAAGGACGCCTCGGCCCGTGTGAGTTCCGTGTTCTCCAGAGGACCCTCCCAGGTGTGGTCCTTTACGATGTACGTGCATTTCTCCTCAAATTCTTCCTCCGTCCATTTTGTCATGTCTACATCCTCTACATCCATCTTGAGCTCCTCATTGTCCACGGTGTAGGGTGCTCCCTCAGTAGTCAACATGGCTGAGCTGTGATGAGAAGCAGCCTGAGAAAAGAAAAAGCATTAGAATTAAATGTTTTGACTTGCAGAACTAAACTAAACATTATCTAAGTATAGAGTAAATGTTAAACTAGGTGAATGAACCAGTTTTTATGTAGCACAAATATTATTTTATACCAAAAAATATGAATTCGAATTTAAAAATGTTTGACTAAATTAGAGCTTAATTGTTTACACAACATTAAAAACTAGAAGTAGCACAAAGTGCTCTTCAAGTAAATAAAAGACAACAGCTGTCCCGACCCGTTTCTAAGGTCAGAACTGATCACAATCTCTCTTCTCATGTCCTACTCTTCACTTCGGTCTATCAACATGCGTTTTACCCTCTCCCTGTTTTCTTCCCTGAGTGAAAAAATAGTCACAAATGGAGGAAAACAGAGGAAGGAAGTCCCGTCTACATTTGAATGTGGCTAAAATTGGAATCAGAGTGGCAGAGCAAAGGAACCATCAATCCATCCCAGAGAATGCGTGTGAGAGAAATAGAAACAAAAGAGGAAAAACTTTTTCCAACTTTTTCCAACTAAAATTCAAAAGGGAAAATATGTAGTTCCCCGTTCAGAGTTTACTAAAACTAAACTGCTGAGAATATTTGTATTAAACTCTTAAATTTAAAACACCTTTTTTTATATTAAACTAAAAACTACAATTAAAACTATTTGTTCTTATAATTACAAATTTCTGGAGTTTAAAGTTTACAGAATTAAGAACATTTTAAGTTCCAAAACAGACTGTGCCATTTACAAAGCTGTAATGTTAAAAAAAAAAGTTGATTTGTGATAAATATAAATTGTATTATTATACTAACATTTTATGTATGTATATACATATTTTTTTATACAAAAGAAGATCTGAAAATTAGTTGTTTTTTGTTAGAACGAATCGTCTGCGTAGGACAGCTGTAGAACCAAAACTCATATTGAAACTGAAAAACTCCACATTAACAAACATGGAAATCAGATGTATGCATACTAAATATACACGCAAATTATAAAACTATATTTTATGTTTGATAAGAAGAAGAAAAAACACTTTTAGGTGAAATCCTTTCAATTGAAATTGAATCAAACTATAAACTATTATTAAATACACAAATACTTTTCTAAGAATTAAATACAGAAATTAATTTCTCAGAATTGTTTTGAATTAACTAAAATAAATGGAAACTGTTAACTGAATTTCAACGGAAAAAAAGCTAGAAAGCTCTACCTCACAACAAACCAACAAATTACACCACACACAGTATAATTAACAGCCACTAAAATACAAAATAAGCACTGAATATTTCATTTATGAAATAATCGAAACAACCAATTCCATTGTAAAACACAATCCCTGCTTTACACAGAAATAAATGCTGAACGCACAGAAACAAACAGTTTAGAGAAATGTCACTTACCAGGACGCTCTGGTCCCAGCCACACATAGAGGCTGTGTGTGATCTCTCCCCTGAGTGTGTGTGTGTATATGGGACAGGTGCAGCTCACAGTTCTCCTGTCTTGTCCCACTGCTAGTCCAGATGGTAAGTGACTTCTCCTGCAAGTGCCTGAGATTAAGTGACTGCCTGAGCATGTTTGTCTGACTTGTTGAAGGCACTTTGGCCCTTCCCACTATCTCCTCCCACCTTAGTGTCACTGGCTCCGCCTCCAAAGTACAAGATCTAACAATTACTCCTCTGCTACACACACACACACACACACATTATTGAAGAGAAAAGCATTAACAAATAAGTGTGCATTAACCAGCCTAAATCTCTGAGGTTTCTTTCTTTGACCTTTTTGCCTTTTTTCTATTTTTTTCTTTTCTAAAAATAATCCAAATAACCATTGTATAAAAATCCATTCTAATCAGTGCATTTTTTAAATTTAATTGTATTACATAATTGCATTTTATACTAGATTGTACTAGATTTGTACTAGATTTTTCAGTTTAGTTTAATATTATTTTTTATAACACAGACCCTCACTGCAAAAAAAAAAAAAAAAAAAAAAAAAAAGCTTTTCTTCGATTTTTTTGTCTTGTTTCCAGCCAAAATATCTAAAAATTTTCTAGACAAGTTTTTCAGAAAAAAAAAGAAGTCAAAACTACGGGAATTTTTGCCTGAAACAATCAAAATAATCTGCCAATGGGGTAAGCAAAATAATCTAGTTAATCTGCTTGAAATAAGACTATTTTGCTTACTCCATTGGCAGATTATTTTGCTTGTTTTAAGCAAAAACTCACTTAATTTTGACCTTTTTTTTGAAAACAAGACAATAATTTTTACTTGTCTAGAAAATCCTTCTTGATTTAAGAATTTTTAGATATTTTGGCTGAAAAAAAAAAAAAAAAAGTGACCAGAATAGTTTCTGAATTATTGAGACGGACAAAACAAGACTGTTTTGACCCAACCACCCAGAGGTAAAGTCTTGTTTGAAGAGGAAAGTGAACATGTTGATGCGTCTTCCCCTCGCTCTCATCCTGTGAAGGAAGGACGTCCTGTGACGGTGACTCAATGACTAATGCCGTTTACTGGGAGCTGACTGACGTCCCTGTTCCTCTTTTACCCCCCATTTTACACTCTTTCCCACAATACTTACCCTCTCCGGAGCATTATTCATTCTTATGAACGCTCCTACAAACTCATAGGAGCCGGAGAAGCTTCTCTAGCAAACATTTCTAAATATATGAAGCATAAATGAAAGCCGAAGGATTCCTCGCTGTCCGTCAGCAGACATACGCAAAAACACTCATTACACACAAAAACACTCTCACCCACCCGAAATTTGGCTGGTGACAAAGAGCTGACCACATCAGTCGCAGCCTACTATTTCCTGGCAGCAGACTACCCAGAAGATTGTTGTAGCCCCAAGGGCTGCCCAGAACCCGCTCAGCCCACAACCCACCCCAATCTGGTCCACAGCTGTTTACACTGAAACCCACTCAATAAGAAGTCCAGGAAGGACCAGCACCAAAACGCTGAAATTCACCTTCAAACAAAAGAGCCAAAACGGGAAGCTGGCAGCAAGCTGGACCCCAAAGAAGAGAGTTTGTCTCGGCCAAGACCATCCCCAATAAGATCCACTTTAAGAGACTTCAAGCCCATAAAAGGGCTGAACCCTCCAGGGCTTGATCAGACACCTTCTCTTTCTCTGGACAAGCTGAGGCCAGGGGGCAGGGAGGACTCTCTCAACTCTGAAGTCAAATTCAAATGGACCTTTTTACTGTCTATATAAAGGGTTTAATGTGGCCTGAAAGAAAACCAGCTAAACAATAGCGGGCAGAGGAACATCAACAGCGCTGTTAGTTTTACAGACAGCTCATAACATCCCCGCACCGCAGAGGAAGAGACGAGGACGATATGAAGTGAAAAAAGTTCTCGCAGCATAAATAGAAACGTTACGATTTGAAATTAGAAATGACAAATTCGTTCAGCGTAATTGCTTACATCCCTAAGTTGCTGACAACCGCATCCAATCTGCTGCTAGTCCTCAGCAGCCAGAGTCTGATATGTGAAACCAATGTGTTTTTTTAATCTAATTTCCTTCTCTCGACCAACAACACATCTCTTCTAAAACAGTGTAAACAATGTTATCTACTTGAAAATCGTTTAATCAGGGTTCTCTCTCTAAATAGAGTGATTACGTAGTTAAAAGAAAGCTAGCGTACATTTCCTCTGCTTGTGTGTGTGTGTGTGTGTGTGGATGTTATTCTAAGCACATCCCACCACAACTGAAATATTAGGCAAAGCATATTGAGCCACGGCACCTGGATTGAACCGAGTCTGAAGGTTTGAGCATGTGTGTCTGTGTGTCTGTGTGTGTGTACACACATGTGCTACAGAGAAGCTGATTTGCACGTGTGCCGCACGTTCTGCAGATGACACCCCTCCCAGCCCTTTTCATGTGGGGTAACGGGGCAACAGAGCTCTAATCCCTCCGCTTCAACTCCACTTCCTCAAACCAGCCATCTGGAGATATGTCTGTCTCCTTACAACATTTACCACAGAGGGGGCGGCGTGGTGATTAATACTATGACCAGACAGAGGCTATCTACACTAAAAGAGGACCATGCTAAATTTGGCATGTGTTATTAAACTGTTTATATTAATAATTAAAATTTTGTGACTCATCTATTACATTAACCCTTTAAAGTGACAGTGCCTTGAGGGTTTGCTTACATGACACCATTTTGAGTAGAAAAGTGTTCTGGCCTAAAAAAAAAAAAAGAAGAGTATTCAAGGAAATGTTACTGCTTTTCAAACAAATAGGAGAAACAAATCAGCTCCACAGTAGCTTACAATTACTGCATTTATAAAATTCAGATTGATTATTCCATTAGGATTAACACTGCCAATAATGCTATTCTTACTTAAATTTTTTGTCTTGTTTTTATTCAAAATGTCTAAAAATTCTTAAATCAAGAAGGATTTTCTAGACAAGTAAAAATATTGTCTTGTTTTCAGAAAAAAACAAGTCGAAATTAGCTGGGTTTTTGCTTAGAACAAGCAAAATTATCTGCCAATGGGGTAAGCATAATAATCTTATTTCAAACAGAAAACTAGATTATTTTGCTTACCCCACTGGTAGATTATTTTGCTTGTTTCAAGCTAAAACTAATTTTGACTTCTTTTTTTTTTCTGAAATCAAGACAATACTTGTCTAGAAAATCTGTCTTGATTTAAGAATTTTTAGATACTTTGACTGGAAACAAGACAACAATTCTAATAAGAAAAGCTTTTTGTTTTGTTTTGTTTTTGGTATACAGTAGTCAGCATTTGAAGTGGATCAAACCCTTTCATCAAAGTTGTCCTAAAACCAAAACAATACCAGTTTTTGTCTTAGGTCAGCTTTTTTGAACTTTTTTGATCCACTTCAAATGTTGACTACTATAGCACAAAATGCATTGTATGAGTCAAAATTGTTCTTCTTTACCAAAAATCTTTAGAATATTAAGTAAAGATCGTAAATTTCCCACCATAAATATATCAAAATGTAATTTTTGATTAGTAATATGCATTGCTAACTTTATTTGGACAACTTTAAAGGCAATTTTTTTTTTGCACCCTCAGATTCCAGATTTTCAAATAGTTGAATCTATGATATATGAATCTCAATTTCAAAAAGGGCCAGATTTCATTGACCCTTATGACTGTTTTTGAGGTCCAGGGTCACATATATTATATAATGTTATTTATTATTGAAATGTTATACTATACATTTAACTTTAATTTGGGGGTTAAATCACCTGTAATTTTTTTTTGTTTTGTTTTCGCTTTTTCATTCATGTGTAAATTTCATTCATTAATATGTATGTACAATACTTTTCACAAGTTTGGGCTTTTTCAAATGTTTTTTTTTTCTTTTTCTACTTTAATATTGTAAAATATGATCACAATTTTAAAATGTGTTCTGTTTGAATATACTTTTCAAAGCTGAATCTTTAGCATCTTCGGACTCAGATGATCTTTCAGAAATCATTCTAATATTCTAATATTCTGCATGTGTAACTTAACTAAAGATTTAGACTGAAATTGCTAAAGAGAAACCAGGGACAGCAACATTACACTCTATGAATCATTTATTCTTTTAGTCTATATATCTTTATAAAGTAAAACGAGGATTTAACAGAAATACCTATTAAGACTACACATTCACTTATTTAGTGACATTTATATAACTAAATTAAATGTTATAGAGCATATTTAGACATTTTAAGTGATGGAAAATATTAATTAAAATACATGTTCTTTTTTTGTGGTAATATCATGATTTACTGATGATTACATTTAATATGACTATGAGAATTTTAAACTAAACACATAATAAACTAAATAATAGATATATACATTTTAAGTACATTCATAATTAACGAAAATCTGTTTGTTTTACCTGCTGGTTTCCATAAACGTCTGTGAATGATAGCGATGCTTTAATCCTAAAGTTATACACAAAGATCAGACATCTCTGTTCACACAAACCTCCACCCAAATCAGCCTCATTAGGATTAACTGAAGACATTAAGAAAGCAAACAGTCCCGCAGTACGACAAAATCCAGGGTAAAGTGAAAATTTAAGGTTCAGAATCAGGGTCAGAAAAAATTATCAAAATCTCATCAATACCTGGTGTAATGTATTAAACATTATATATAATGTTGCATTTTTGCCTCTACATTTGTATAACGTTTCATTTTTATTGTTGATATGATGAAAGCCTATTTAATCCAGCCAGACAACCGGGTTTGACTCTAGTTAACTGAAATTAGTTAGTTGTAGACACACAAACATTCGCACAAGCATTAACTGCAGCATTATGCTGAGCTGATAATAGAGTCCATGTTGAATGAGTTTGCCCCACCGGCACACTTCCCCTCCTTTCTGCGTCTCAGATCTTTACACGAAACAGACATAGTGTTCCTGACCACCCCCTTACACACACACACACACACACACAAACACTCAAACATCTCCCCATCAAAGCAGCAGAGAAAAGTGTGTAGGATGAACAAAGTCAGACACACTGTAAGCACACACGCTCTTCTCTTTACTCTACAGTGACTTCATCAGCATTCAGGGGGAAATGCTTTAAGAAAACTATTTAACCTTTTAATAAGATCTGATTAGCAAAAGATGATCAGAACAAGACCTGTCGTTATCTCCTAGCATTTATCTGAACACACAAACACACATACAGTGAGTAGGAAAGCCCTTTGGCCCATCAGCGCCCTGTGAAGTGCTGTGAATGTGTTTAGTTGTGAAATATTTACTTTGGATCTCAGCCACAAAATCTCGCAAAAAGCTGCCAGAAGTCTGCGTACCTCCAGCTATTAGAAATAACAATTACGGACAACGGAATTCATTTAAAATAAATGACGTATTATCGCTTTAGAAGTATTGTGAAGCGACCTGTAGTGGATATGTGAAAACGAGAGCATCAGATAAGACATCGGGGCGAGGTACAGTACAACTATAATAAAGCTATTACTTTTAAAAGACTCAGGGTCACTGTTTATTGTAGCTTAAATAATAGATCAACGTGTGAGAAAAACACATCGCTTGTTATATAGATCAGGTGTCTTGAGACAAACCCTCATGATAACTAAATATGATGGCTTATATGGTTACACATCAATAAAGTTTGCTGCAGTTTTCATTCATTGCGGTTTTTATTTTAGCAACTGTGTCACAAATATGTTGTATAGTGCAGGTTTGAAGCAGAATGCTGCAAAATCTTAATGTACGTTAGCAGAGATAATATATCTACATGTTCTGAATCAGTTTCCTGGAAGTGTGCTGCGTGTGCTGCGTTCAACATGCTGACAGCCTACATGTCACATGTTTAATATAACTGTTACTCTCCTGTCCTAGATGTTAGTGTAGATTGCATTAATCATCTTAAAATGGCATATGATGAGTGTTTGGGATCAGAATTGTGTGTTAGTGTGATAGATGGAACGAGCGATGGATATGACAGGTGTGTGTGTGACCAGCAGTCATGCTTAATCAGCACGGTCAGAACAATGAGTCCATTTAAGCCACTGCTGGCCCCTAATGAGAGATCACTCACACACACACAGTCACATACACACTTACTGCATGTCAAATCACCGACTCGCTGATTAAGGATTTATTCAGTAACATATGACAAATTAATTTGCCAATATAGCTAAATTTGTTGCAGATATAGTGATAAATTAATGTGTACATATTTAATGTAGAAAAAGCATCATGAAAACTATGATTATATTATAGTTAAAACACGTAATAAATCATAATAAAATACTATTATAAATCTACAATAACAAATGTAAAAGTTTAAGAGCAGTTTCCACACAGGAAATTATTACAATTTCTCTCCCACACACACACATTTGTGACCCTAGACCATATATATAATTTTTTTTTTAAACTGAAAAGTTTAAACTTTATTTTAAAAAACTGATTTAGACTGAAATTGCTAATTTATTCTGCTATTCTAGAATTTTTTATAAAGTAAAATGAGGATTTAAACCAGTCATTAGGGTCAAATTTCTTTTTTTTTTTTAATTTTTTTTTATTTAAATTCCATTTATGTATATTTTTTTTTAGGCAAGGACAATATTTGGCCGAGACACAACTATTTAACAAATCTGGAATCTGAGGGTGCAAAAAAAAAAGAAAAAAAAAAAAAATACATTGAAAAAATCAAATTAAAAGTTGTCTAAATGACGTTTTTAGCTATGCATATTACTAAACAAAAGTTAAGTTTATATATATATATATATATATATATATTTTTATTTTATTTTTTTTTTTTTAAACCGAAAAGTTTAAACTTTATTTAAAAAAAAACTGATTTAGACTGAAATTGGTAAACAGAAACCAGGGACAGAAACATTAAATAGCAGAATTTATTCTGCTATTCTAGAAATTTTTATAAAGTAAAATAAGGTTTTAAACCAGTCATTAGGGTCAAATTTCTTATTTTTAAATTAATTTTTTAAATTTAAATTCCATTTATGTATAATTTTTTTTAGGCAAGGACAATATTTGGCCGAGACACAACTATTTAACAAATCTGGAATCTGAGGGTGCAAAAAAAAAGAAAAGAAAAAAAAATACATTGAAAAAAATCAAATTAAAAGTTGTCTAAATGACGTTTTTAGCAATGCATATTACTAAACAAAAGTTAAGTTTATATATATATATATATATATATATATATATATATATTTTTTTTTTTTTTTTTTTAACCGAAAAGTTTAAACTTTATTTAAAAAAAAAACTGATTTAGACTGAAATTGCTAAACAGAGACCAGGGACAGAAACATTAAATAGCAGAATTTATTAGTAGTATAAAGTAAGATGAGGTTTTAAACCAGTCATTAGGGTCAATTTTTTTTCTTTTTTTATATATATTTTTTTTATTTAAATTTCATTTATGTATAATTTTTTTTTAGGAAAGGACCACATTTGGCCGAGATACAACTATTTAAAAAATCTGGAATCTGAGAGTGCAAAAAATAAATAAATAAATAAATATTGAGAAAATTGAAAGTTGTCTAAATAACGTTCTTAGCAATGCACTACTAAACAAAAATGAACTTTTCATATATTTACGGTATTAAATTGACAAAATATCTTCATGGAACATGATCTTTACTTAATATCCTAATGATTTTTGGCATAAAAGAAAAATCTATAATTTTGACCCATACAATGTATTGTTGGCTATTGGTATTGTTTTTGTGATCCAGGGTCACATTTGGTCCCCATAATTTTTATAAAAGCTTGAATCATTGAGGTTGAAATTACTCTGTCAAACACATTTTGACCATTTTTGACATTGAGGAAAGTAGGCCTAAACTCTTAAAATATACATATATAAAGTATATTTTGCAATGAAAAACCATTTTGGGTTTCCCAAAGAACCAGTGAACGGTACATAAAAGATATGAATGTTAATCGTTCAGGATCAAACCAGTGATCCTGCAGTATTTCATACCTGTGTAAGGAGTGTCAAAAACCTGCTAAAGGTGTCATTGTACTGTGTAGAATAAAGTGTAAAGAAAGAAAGCTTGTAGGGACTATATATCATTCTGATTTTAATTAAATAATTTTTTCAAAATTAAATCAAATCCAGGCAGAGTTAGAATAAACATTAATGCTGTTTCTGTGAAAGAGTTTTATAACAGTAGCAAGAATTGAACTTGTTCTCAAATATCTGTGTAAATCATTAAGAAGGGTTGTAGGGATTGTTAAAGAGAATCAGAAGGAATCTAGTGACATGATGGCAATTAGTATGATATCGTTGACCTATCGTTTCTTGACCAGACTCCATATCCTCTCTCTCTCTATGGGATCAATGGAGGTCTTGTGACATTGTCCTTTGATTGGCGCTGATGTAGTAAATATTTAGAGGGCATGCAAAGGAACTCTCATGTCACCATATAGACAGATAGCTGCTATCCATCAGCTGCTGATGCTGTCTGGAGTGGGTGGTCAGCGAGGGTCTCTCTAAGTGCTGCATGGAGCAGTGGGGTGTTGATTTACCCCTCCATCCACCTCTGGATGCCCTCTTTATGACCCGACAGGTCACCCGCAATCATGAGCATCTAGCGGGCAACGGCAGGAAAAGAGTTCATTGATACAAATACACACAAGACACAATGGCGACACCCGTTTGTTGCCCACTTCTTTCTTTGTCCTTGATCTGAACCCATGTTTTGCAGAAATATATTTCCTTCTCACGGCCACAACAAAACGGCATTTGTGAAAGAACACCGCAGTAACCCTATTCAGAGGTACAAGTAGAACCGCTGAAATATCCTGATACTCATCACAGATTCTTTTGTGTGAAACTAGAGGACAGATCACTCTCCTCATGAAAAGTGTTTCTGCAAACCTCTGTGGTGAACATTGTCACAAATTTGCCACATATTAACTGCCAGTTTGCTTTGCCTTGTTTCCAGCCAAAATATCTAAAAAAAAATTAAATCAAGAAGGATTTTCTAGATAAGTAAAAATTATTGTCTTGTTTTCAGAAAAAAACAAGTCAAAACAAAGTGCATTTTTGCTTGAAACAAATAAAGTCAAATAATCTGCCAATGGGGTAAGAAAAATAATCTTGTTTTCTGTTTGAAATAAGATTTTTTTGCTTACCCAATTGGCAGAATATTTTGCTTGTTCTAAGCAGAAACTCACTTCATTTTGACTTGTTTTTTTCTGAAAACAAGAACATTTTCACTTGTCTGGAAAATCCTTCTTGATTTAAGAATTTTTAGATATTTTGGCTGGAAACAAGACAAAAAATCTAAGTAAGATGGGCATTTTTTCCAGTGTTAAACAAGGTTGTCCAGTTACCGAAGAAAAAAAAGTTTATTACCTGCATTAAATGGGATGACTGTAATATTGGACAAAATCCTAGAAATAGTAGCCTATGTGATGAAAATTATAATAATGTTTCAACTATTTAAAGAAATGTATTAAAAAACAATTTTATATTAAGACTGGATAAATTCTTCATACCATAAAACTCATGTTGCCATAAAACACATGTAAATGGGAGTAAAACATATGCAGAAAAAAAAAACATGTAAAAGTCTTCCCTCCTCGTCTTGAAGAAAAACTCGTCCAAACACTTCCTCGGGTGACTGGTAGCTTTTGAAGTCATTTCAGCAATTTCAGAAGTACCGACCCAGTGTTAACAATGTGAACTCACAAGGAGGGTCAAACACCCTTTGCAAAAAAAGGTAAAACAGTGATGTTGGATGATTTTGAAGTTGGAGGAGAAAATGAGATGGGAGTTTTTTTGACATACCATAACTGTCATGAACCGACACAGAGTTCACACAGAGCTAGACAAGCATTTGAGGTTAAAAAGTATATAGATTGTACTATTTTTAAAGAAAATAACCAATCTTTTTGCTAGATAAGACCCCTCTTCCTTGGCTGGGATCATTTAGAGCCCTTTGAAGCTGCTTTTAAACTGCATTTTGGAAGTTCAAACTCGACGGCACCATAGAAGTCCACTATATTGAGAATATTCCTAACATAACATTTTTGTTTTGGAATTGAACTTCTCCTTTAAAAAATTATATTGCATACTGTACTTTCATTTAAAACACATTAATAGAAATAAAAGGCCATTAAAGTGTACTGACTGATATACTTTCATCACTTGATTTAAAAAAAGCACACTTTGTTGAAAGTTTCAACTTAAAAGTTTTAAAGTACATTTTAAATCATTGCTTTAATCAACTTTAGTAATTTTAATGTGCTGACTAACATACATGTTTATTAACCTCGTACAACGAAAGTTCATTTATTTTAAATGTAGTAAATTCCAACTTTATCATTAATTGTCTGAATAAAAATATATTTAAATACATGACAAGTTTCAATAGAAATGACATAAATGCTTGTCAGCAGATTCAGCATTGCACTTTAACCATATATAAAACACAACAGAAGTATTTAAAAATATATATATAAGTGTAAACATTTAACATTACATGTACATTCGGTTCATAATATTTCTGTAATAAGTAATATTTTTACAAGTATGCTAAACTATATCTCTCCTTCAAGGGTTAATAGCTATGAAATCTGTTAAAGTAAACTTCATATATGAACAATTTAATTCCAAAAGCTATCACAAGTCTAGTAAGAGTCTACACAATCAAGTAGCTAAAAATATCTGTTTGTGTGTGTGCATAAGCATGTGTTATAATGCATGCGTGACTATACGTGTGTATGTGTCAGAGAGAGCGACTACGATCCCCATAATTTGTTGACAATTGACATCAGACCTGTAATTACAGCGGCACTCCAGATCACAGCCTAAGCCCTGCAGGAGGACACGCGGATGTTTCTGTCACTGTCCCTTTAAAACTCAATTAACCCGACAAACTCAATAACACCACAAGAGGAAAACGTCAAGCACACAGCAAACACACACCCAGAACTCTAAAACCTGAGGACAACAGTGCATGAACTCACAATCACAGCTAGAGGCCTGTAGTTAAAGAGGAAAATGAGTGTAAGTGTGTTTGAGTGTTGATTGCATTGTTGGAGGACAGCCTTTGACAAACACATGGAGACTGTTTGACTGGCCGCTGCAGCTCCCCTGTGTTTAACACATCCTTCTACCTGACTCCGAATGAGTCACACCTCACCTGAACAGCTCAGTGACGCCACTCATCTGAGACAAAATGACGACTTACACACACACACACACACATACACACATAAACACGTCGGTGGTTGGTGGCGATTTAGCCGCAACCTAATTACACAGGAAGTCAAAGGAGCAAAACCTGTAATCATTAATGCAACTCCTTACAACAAAGAACAGAGGGTAGTCTGACCTCTGAGACAATAACACACAGATTCTGAAACTGCGACCAGTCGAAAACAAAAACACATGCACACCCATTTTATCTCCCGTGAGTCAGTGGCTCAGACCTACAGCGACATGACTCACGAAAGCCTGATAAAATGAGCAAAGAAACGCAAGCTTGTGGCCACATATACAAAAACACAAGCTCTCTTTACTGAAACAAAAAGTATCAGGGATAAACATCCTAATACGCTGAAACAGAGTCACCTTTGACCTGACAGCTGAACTGGGTACATTGCATCATTGCTCATCCTGTTCAAGTAAAATTCTTATTTTCCGTCATAACACAGGGGAGATTTACTTTATTTTACCTCATTACAGCATAGTGAGAATTTCTATTTTCTATAAACAGTCTTATATAAGTAGAATGGGTATATTTATAGCAATAGCTAACAATATATTGCATTAATCATTCCATACAGATGTTTTGTCAATTTACTACCGTAAATGTATCAAAATGTCATTTTCGATTAGTAATATGCATTGCTATGAACTTTATTTTTACAACTTTAAGGGTGATTTTCTCTATATTTTCAGTTTTTTTTTCGCCTTCAGATTCCAGATATTCAAATATTTGTATCTCAGCCAAATATTGTCCTATCATAACAATGTATAAATCTCAATTTCAAAAAATTGACCCTTATGACTGTTTTGTGGTCCAGGGTCACATATTTTATATAATGTTATATATCACGGAAATATTATAGTATAGTATAATATAAGTAACTTTAACATTTTTTTTTTTTTTTTGTAAATTTCATTTAGAAATATGTATGTACAATACTATTAAAAATGTGTGATCTGCAAGATTTTTTAAACGTTTTTAAAAACTGTAATACTGTAAAATATGATCACAATTTAAAATGTGTTCTTTTTGAATATATTTTTCAAAAAGCTGAAGTTTCAGCATCACACACCAGTCTTCTGTCTCACGTGATCAGAAATCATTCTAATATTCTGATTTGCTGGTCAGTAGGCCTAACATTTCTTATTAGGAATGTTGAAAACATAAAACTGAAAATACATTAAAAAAGAAAAACGGATAATGTCCTCACAGAAGTTTATGGACATTACCTTTAATGCTGAAACAGCACAATGCAATGCTTCATTTAAAATGATGGAGATTCATATATGTGACCCTGGACCACAAAACCAGTCTTAAGTCGCTGGGGTATATTTGTAGCAATAGCCAAAAATACATTGCATGGGTCAAAATTTCAGATTTTTCTTTTATGCCAAAAATCATTAGGAAATTAAGTAAAGATCATGTTCCATTAAGACTTTTTGTAAAATTCCTACTGTAAACCTATCAAAATGTAATTTTTGATTAGTAATATGCATTGTTAAGAAACTAATTTGGACAACTTTAAAGGTGATTTTCTCAGTATTTTGATTTTTTTGCACCCTCAGATTCCTGATTTTAAAATAGATGTATCTCAGCCAAATATTGTCCTATCCTAATAAACCATACATTAATAGAAAGCTTATTTATTGAGCTTTCATATGATGTATACATCTCAGTTTTGTAAAATGTAACCTTATGACTGGTTTTGTGGTCCAGGGTCACATATATATATATATATAAATTAATTAGAACACTACACTGCTGTGTATTTTTAAGGACTTTTCTTAGATTGCTGTTGTGCTGTGTCACATTTTTGTAATAACATTTTGTGCATTTTTAACATTCTTTTGTGGAAATTTCTTTACTATCACTTTTGATCAGTTAAATGAATCCTTGCTCAACAAAAGTAGTACTTTCAGAATAAATACCCAAGTGAAAAATAAATATACTTAGTAATAAGTATTAATAAGTGTATTACAAATACATTTACAAATTGTGTAGTTAATAAAAATACCATGCAATTGTACTTTTAGTATACTAAACTGGCATGTTTAAAGTCTGGTAAGTTGGAACAACAAATTTTGTACTTAATGTTCTTAAATTGTGCGGAAGTAGTGCTTAAGTCCAACTAAAGATATACTTATACATGATTGCACTAAAGTGGAACTTTTGTGCAAATATATAAAAAGTGCAAATATACTTTAGCTACACTTTAAATATTTTGCATTTAAAATCTAATATTATTTAAAGATCATACAATCCTCATCAATAGTGACATTAAAACATAATTTAGGCTTAATATTAAGAAATGTGCAAAGTTTATTACAATTTTTATATCAGTAAGTCTTGAGCGATATGTCAATAAATATGGTAATGCACTTACTTTTTTATTAAACTACTAAAGGGTAGGGCTGGGCGATATGGAAAAATCATGTATCACGATATGGATTATTTTATATCACGATAACGATATATATCACGATATACCAAAATAAAGTACGTTTTCAGTTATTCTCTGAAAAGTTTGACAAAAATATCATTGCATAATTTTTTTTGCAACTTTATTTTTATTCGTTATTTGAAGTGTCATTTAACTGAACTGTCACAAATGAGAAAAATACATTTTAGTGCAGCAATATAAATGTATCAAATGACAACAGATGTGGTGGAGGTAGAGCTACAGTAGCCTTCACATTTTTTTATCCACATCATAGTTAAATAGTATTATCAAAATAAACTATTTTTTTTATTAAAGTGCACAGCCATTTCAAGTTTCTGAGCAGAAAAGCACTCAATTATAAAAAATAAACAAAACATTTTTCAACCTTGTAGTGCAAAGTTTGCAAACCAAAATAAAGTATCACGCCTGTTTCACACATACTCCGTCTGCAGTGCGTATGCAGTCCGTGTGCGTTACCTATGCGGTGCAGAGGCAGCACGGACTCGTTTTGCTTCCACACAGAACGCGTTTGCAGTCCGTTCCTGATCCGCGGGTGTTTACCACAAACACACCATTTATCCGTTATTTTAATTTCAAATCCAAACGTGCTTTTTCAGCATTGGGATACTCTTTTATCACAGTACACTAATACAATAATACTAGACATATTCACGTTTAAACTCAACGTATTATAAACAACGTAGGCTATTATTCAATGCACTTGACTTCTAGATTTGTATATTAAGTTGCTCAAGCAAGTTGCAACACATTTAAACACAGCATAGGTAGGCTATAGCTTCCTTTTCATATTTAAATTGGGCTATCACAAATATTTTAAATTAAAACTTACCACAGACAAGCAGTCGGTTATCTGTGCCTTTCTTTTGTATTAAATCTTTATTAAAAACCATATTTTAAAGAACTTTTCTACCTGGACAAGTGCATCTATTATGTTGCCTTGTTTATTTAAAACTGCACTATTTTAAACCTAGCCAAAAAGCCACGTGTTGACTGTGAAACACAGTAGACTGCATTTATATGCATTTATGGTACATTTCCGTGTCAATCCATGTTCATTTTTACAGCGAACAATGCGCTGTCACTTTAATTCAGCGCATGCAGCGCAGCAAAAACAGACTCTGTGCCGAAAGGATCGCTCCACTGCTGCAAACCCCCCGCTTCTGGAACGCACTGCCGGACAGCAACCGCGTACAGTGTGAACGATCTGATCCGTTAACATGGGTGCGGAAAAAAATACGCAACGCATACACACTGCAGACGAAGTATGTGTGAAACAGGCGTCAGCGTCGGGCGCGGAAACAGTCTTTTGGCAGAGTTTGCACATGACTGTCTTCTGCTCCGTGTCGGAGCTCTTGAAGCCAAAATGCAACAAAATCACTGACGTACCCACGTGTCGGTAAAAGTACTTCTTGTCTGCTGCCTGCGTAGCAGTTTCAGTTTGTTGCGACTCCGGGCATTCATCTTCAACCTCTTGCGTCTCCATCTTTAGGCTAAGCACTCACGAGTTAAAGCATGTCGCAACAACGTAAAGCGTCACGTCGCACAAGACGGAGTTTCTTTGTGAAAAAGTTCGTTTTTATTCTTGATTATCACTTATAGGGTAGAGTATGCATTGCACAGCAACAAGACACTATCATACATTTGTCATAGCCTATGTAAAGCAATATTTTCTTTAGTAATTGATAAAATTAGGTTAGAGACGATAGAAACGATAGAAGAGAAATAGGACGATAGACACTTTTCTATCGTCCCCACGATATATATCGTCATATCGCCCAGCACTACTAAAGGGTATATTATATTAATGTTTTAGCAATGTAAAGCACTTAACCAGGCCAGTGAAGCGAACTGAACCTGGGAAATCAGAGAGAAACGTGTCAGAAGCAGCACTAAAAAACCCCACAGACATTGAAGACAACTGCCCCACACACTGAACAAAGTCATTACGCCCTAGAATAACAGCAGCCTGACACACTCCGGCAGACAGTCAGAGTCAGGGTGTGTGTGTATGATGGGTGGCAGAATGCCACTGACAGCTGAATTTACAAATTGATTCTAATTGACAAACAAAAAAGAGGAACACACAAGTCAGAGCAAATGGTTACAGAGAACACACACATAGATGATTCAAAGGCTAAAGATCAGAAATACAGATATTTCATGAGTTTTCATATCAGATGTGATATGGATGTGCTGTCTGTGACAGAGGGGTTTGAGAATGTAACTCACAAGATCCTTCAATGGACCACCTGATTAAAGAAAAAACAGTCATAAGGGTCAGTTTTTTAAATTGAACTCAGAATAAATAAGCTTTCCATTGATGTATGGTTTGTTAGAACACAACTATTTGAAAATCTGGAATCTGAGGGTGCAAAAAAATCCAAATATTGAGAAAATCGCCTTTAAAGTTGTCCAAATGAAGTTCTTAGCAATGCATATTACTAATCAAAAATCAAAAATTTATAAATATCTTCATGGAACATGATTGTTACTTAATATCCTAATGATTTTTGTTATAAAAGAAAAAAATGACTCATACGGTGTATTTTTGGCTATTGCTACAAAAATACCCGTGCTACTTAAGACTGGTTTTGTGCTCCAGGGTCACATATAATAGACACACTTAAAAGATAAAAGTTCTTTATTGGCATCTATGGTTCCATGTAAAACCTTTAGCATTCTTAGAACCTTTCCATTCCGCAAAAGCTTTTTGGGATTAATAAAATGTTCTTTACAAAAGTAAAAAAGAACTGTTCACTTCTTTGAAAAAGCATGGAATGGCTTTTAAGTGCCATTGTTATGAAAACCTCCTTTTGGAAACAGTGTAGGTATTTCAAATAAAGGTAGAGTTGGGGAAGTGGAGAAATCTTGAAAGAATCATCGCATGAATGAGGAAGGGCTGCTTAAATATTTCTGAGATGTGAACAAACAAGCTCCTTTCAAACGTACTCAAATCATCATAAAAAAAATATGTAACACTCTTCTCTGCCATAATTTCCGAGAGTGAAACTCTCTCAGAATAGCATCTAGGTGTGTCTCAACATGAATACACACACAGATAAGGAGGATTGTAGGCTCTGTGTGTTTTGCCGCAATAAAACCTCATTCATCCGCTGGTTTTCCCTGCTGAGAGGTGCGGTAGACTTGTGATAATGTTATCACTAAACGCTGTAGTATTCACTGGATGACTGCCAAACAATGGTGTGTGTGTTGAAAGTGAGTGTGATTTTGCTTTCCTCTCCGTAGGCCAGTGCCACATTAGCGCAGTATGCATGTTCTTATGTGAACGTTTATATTTTTAGCACGTGTTGCCGTGCTTGTAGAAAGTGTCGTACCGCATGTGTGTGTGTGAGCGGTGGCTCTGTCCTTGTGCGTGAATCTTTGTGAAACGTGAGTCACTCCAGCTATCCCAAACTGGCAAACGTAAGCAGCGTCACCTGTCGCCCTGCGGCCCGCAGACAGCCAGCTCCGCAGCAGCTGAGGGTCACTGGTTCAGCGGGCGTCTGCCACACACTTGCCACATTCCCTTTTAACGACCGCCATTGTTTTTCTTTCTCTTTTTTTTTTTCTGGCCTTGTGTGCTGTAACTCAACTCCTTCACAGCTCTCATCTTTTCATTTCAATCCTCTCTCTCTCTGCTGCTATCCCTCACACACACTTTACTGGCAGTGAAAGCTGCACACACACACACACACACACAGAGAGAGAGAGAGAGACACACACAATGCCTTTCTCTCTCCCTCCCTCTCTCGCTCTCTTTAACCATTATGTGCCACAGTAGGGATCAACTTTCAATTTAGCGTGTCCTCTAGTTATCACTACAGAGCTCAGATTATAAACACACATGTAAATACACGAATATACACTGATGCAGATCATTGTGGATTATTACAATGATCATTACTACAGTGAAAGATGCAGTCAGTAAGATGAGTAATCAGACCGGAAGAGTGGTATTGTTTGAAATGGTTTACAGACATATATTTGAGTAAAGTTTTCAAATTAACTACATTTTTGACAGCGATTACAAGGTACTCAATCTATGTTCATTGAACAAAATGTCAGCAGAAGTTGGCTTGCTCACTAATGTACTTGGAGATATTAGAATAACTTCAAATGCTGTTTATAATCTCACAAATAAATAAATAAAAACAGAAATAGTGGTTTTGTTTGAGTAGAGTTTTGAAATTAAATGACCTTACAACAATGATTACTTAGTTTACAATTATGAAGTTTACAATATGAAATCTAACCAATTGTCAAGAAGGTGAACAGCTGACATGTCATAAATATTGAATAATGTCTAACGGACACTTCTTTGTAAATGGGGTAAATAATGGGTGCTTTAAAAAAAAAAAAAAAAAAAAACTAAACTTAGCTTTGGTTGCATGTATATAGTCTCAATTAATGAAGTGTAAAAGTGTAAAATAAATTGTAAAATGAACAAATGAACAATAGCTAATTTCATAAACAGCAACAACTGCTATTTTAATAAAATATTCCCCTTTCTAAAAACATTTTATGAGCAGGCATTGAAAATTTGCAAGTTTAGTTGTTCAAGAGGCTGCATAGTCTTATGCAAGGCTTATATTTTTCAAAATGGTTTCAGGAACAGAATGAACAAAACTCCTTTTGGATTGCTAGTAATCATACTACGTTAATTAAAAAAAAAAAAAAAAACAAAAAAAAAACCTATACAGTATATTTCACAGACAGTTAAGTAAGTTTGACTGACAAAATGGTGGATAATACCAAGCTATATCAGCACTGTGATTTGATTGGCTATTTTGGATATCAGTTATTTATCTGTCGTGAGGTTTATTATAGACTTTTTGAAAACCAAAACACAAGGAGGTCCCTTGCTAAAACTATTTATTTTTGTAGCAAACTTGACGTTAAAGTGGTTGAACTAATGCGTTTTGCTGGACCATTCTAAAAGGATTAGCATCAATTATGTATCATCATTTAACTGAATAATTATCACTGAACATTGAAGAAAAAAAAAATGTACCACAAAGTACCACAGTAAAACCACGCTGGAAAAATGGCACTATTCTGCTGAGCTACTTGTGGTTAACTTGTGGGATTCTATTCCAATTTGTGGCAGATTTGCCGCAAATGTTTGCCGAAAGGTTTTTCTACAGTATGTTTTTGCTAAGGCACCAGTGATAACACCCTCTTAAGGTAAATATTGGCAAAAATCTGAGACTTGAATGAAACATAACTAATATGTTTTCTCAGTTCTATTGTGTATTTAGTCAACTATTGCATAATGTCTTAGCAAAAAAAAGTCCTTTGGAATTATTTATTTAATGATTAAATTATACTATTTAGAGATCAAAAGTTTTAATCCCTCTTTCAGAATCTGCAAAATGTTCATTATTTTACAAAAACATAGAGGGATCATACAAAATGCATATTTTTTTAAGTACTGACCTGAATAAGATATTTCACATAAAAGATGTTTACATATAGTCCAAAGACAAAATAATAGTTGAATTCATAAAAAAGACCCCATTCAAAAGTTTACATCTTTGGCTTTCCAGCATTTTTGTGCATTTGAACCCTTTCCAACAATGACTGTATGGTCTTTTCACAATGAGGGCAAATGAGGGACTCATATGCCACTTTTACAGAAGGTTCAAACGCTCACTGATGCTTCAGAAGGAAAGACCATGCATTAGAGCCAGGGGGTGAAAACTTTTTAGTTTAAATTTAACTTATTTTGTTCTCTGGGAAACATGTAAGTATTTTCTGTAGCATTTGAAGGGCAGCACTAAATGGAAAATATGATATTTAGGCAAAATACGAAAAATCTCCATTCTGTTCAAAAGTTTTCACCCCTGACTCTTAATGCATCGTTTTTCCTTCTGGAGCATCAGTGAGTGTTTGAACCTTCTGTAATAGTTGCATATGAGTCTCTCAGTTGTCCTCAGTGTGAAAAGATGGATCTCAAAATCATACAGTCATTGTTGGAAAGGGTTCAAATACACAAAATGCTGGAAAACCAAAGAATTTGTGGGATCTAAAGGATTTTTTTTTTTTTTTTAAAGAACAGCAGGCAGTTTAACTGTTCAGGACAAACAAAGGGACTCATGAACAACTATCACTAAAAAAAATAATTCAGGTAAACAACAGTATTAAGAATCAAGTGTATGTAAACTTTTGAACGGGGTCATTTTTATAAATTCAACTATTACTTTCTCTTGTGGACTATGTGAGAAATGTATTTTATGTGAAATATCTTTTTCAGGTGAGTACTAAATAAACAATAACATGCATTTTGTATGATCCCTCTTATTTTGGTAAAATAATTAACATTTTGCACATTCAGAAAAGGGGATGTAAACTTTTGACAATCATTCAGTACCACGGTATTACCATCTCATGCCACCTTTGTAATGAAAATATAGAGATTTTTTTGTCAAAAAAAAACATTATTTCAAACTAAAAGAGAAAGCCTTTAGCATACCATGAACAAGCTAAGCTCACAGAGACAATAGAGCTGCAATACCTGACCCCTGACAGGCGCTCTATTCCTACCTCATTGGTCAAAGGTCAGCAGCCCTTCACACCAATTTTAGAGCCAATAAAACTGAAACCAAATCCATGACTCAAGGTGAAACAGAAAAAGGCCAAGGAAGATGACAGAGATAAATGTTGACAGTTCAAAACTCTTCGGCTTAAACTTCTGTTGTCTTTCTAGTTGTGAATCACTGACACCTGTGCCAGCAACAACTGCTCTAGGAATCAATAGCTACTAGTTTTGTTGGTATGTGCATGTGCACGTATATATGTACGTGTGTTCGACAATGTATGTGTGTGTGTGTGTGCAACGGGTGTCTGTGACTCACCACATTGTTCTTCTGGTTGGTATTTTGGTCTTGATAAAAGCTGCAAACTCTAAAGCGAGCCAAACAACTGTGTCAGCAGCAGTGTGTGTGTGTGTGTGTGTTTGCGTTTCATACAGGGATTCATCATTCTGCAGTGATGTGTGTGTTCATTGGCCCTGTCCCTGCTCTCCTTACAGAAACTCAGAAGCCATCATGACGGATGCAGGACATGATGAATGTTTCATCTGTATCCCGACTGTCAAGAGGAGGTCAGACACACACATATGGACACACACACACTGGCAGTAAAGAATTTGAGGAGGGGATGGTTTGACACAACTAATATAATCTCTAATATAATCTTCTCACAGCAGCAATGTATTATCCTGTCAGATTCTTCAGAAAATCATCCAGGAATTACACACACACACACACACACACACACACACACACACACACACATGTTGGGTATACATGTTTTATGGGGACATTCCATAGGCGTAATGGTTTTTATACTGTACAAACCGTACTTTCTATCGCCCTACACCTACCCTACACCTAAACCTAGCCCTCACAGGAGATTGTGCACACTTTTACTTACTCAAAAAAACTCATTGTGCATGATTTATAAGCCTGTTTCCTCATGGGGACCTGAGAAATGTCCCCACAAGGTCAAAATCTACTGGTATTCCTATCCTTGTGGGGACATTTGGTCCCCATTATGTGATGAATACCAGGTACACACACACACACACACACACACACTATCCACATACACACCACTTGGATGCCAGTTCTTATTTGAAAATCTGACAGCTGTTAATTACCCCTAATTGATAAAGTCAGCTCACTGCGAGGGGGTCTGAAGTCTGATTAGCCTGCAACAGATGGGGCTACAGTTATCACGGCCATATTGACTACTGTTTGCATGTATGTGTGTGTGTGGGAGGAACATCAATGACGCTGTATTGCTCCCCTATGGAGTTTATCAAGGCAAACATTGCACTCTGGGGAAATCTCTCTTCTCTTCTCTTCTCTTCTCTTCTCTTCTCTTCTCTTCTCTTCTCTTCTCTTCTCTTCTCTTCTCTTCTCTTCTCTTCTCTTCTCTTCTCTTCTCTTCTCTTCTCTTCTCTTCCAAAAGTTCATGCAAAAATGCTCTTTCTTAAGGTTTTGCAAGCTGCTCTTTTCAATACATTAAAAGCAGACAATCACTGGGTAGTTACGTTTTAAAATGGATAATAAAATCACCATTAAATCAAAAAATAAATAATATGTTTATTTCAATAAATTTGTGTTAGGACCAGACCAAAATTTTGGTTGTTATTCACTGGATATATCTTCACTACATCTGTCAAATCTCTGAAGCCCTGCACAAGATACACAGAAAAAAAAAAAAAAATTACGACCATGAAATATGAATTTGTCGCCATGACTTATTCATTTGTGACCATGGTTTATTATTTTGTTCCTTCATTTTACTTTAATCGTTTCCACATTATATTTGTTCCTTCCATTATTAGTCACCATATATTTTGGAAAACAAGTTGCATTAGGGATTGTTAAGAGGAAAAAAAAAAACCACAGAAAATTTCCATCGGTGTATAAGTCATATTGTATTATTAGAACAGAACAGGAATATAAAATATAACTTGAAAAAAATTATAGTGGGATTATTATTATTTATAAACGATTATAAAAAATGTGACCCTGGACCACAAAACAGTCATAAGGGTGAATTTTATGAAATTTAGATTTATACAGCTGAATAAATAGGCTTTGCATTGATTTTTGGTTTGAAAATTTTGGCTGAGATAAAACTATTTGAAAATCTGGAATCTATAGGTGCAAAAAAGTCCTTAGCAATGCATATTTACAAAATATCTTCATGGAGCATGATCATTACTTAATATCTTAATACTTATAAAAAAAAAAGAAATCTATAATTTTGACAAAAATGTATTGTTGGCTATTGCTACAAATATACCCACGCAAACTTTTTTTGTGCTTGATGTTAATTGCATTATATATGTCACTTTGGAATATAAATTGAAGCATGTTTCAAATTATTAAAAAAAAGCAATTTATATTCCAGAAAATACAGTCAATTGTGGCCATGTTGTATTAATTAATTCCCTTCTTTTAGTTAAATCTTGGTCATGTAGTTGCTATTTAGCTACATTTAGTTAAATTGCGGCAATGATTTAACTAAAACAAGGGAATGTCACAGGAACAAAATGCTAGAAACATAAAAACCAATAGTTCTCACCTTGCAACATATTTGAATATGCAACGCTCTAAAAAATAAAGGTTCTTTATTAGCATTGATGATTCCATGAAGAACTTTTTAACATCCACAAAAGGTTCTTTACAGTGGAAAAATGTTCTTTAGATTAAGAATAAATGGTTCTTTAAGGGGGTAAATTAACCCTTTAATGGCAAGATAAGCTTTAAACATGGGAATGTGCATTTTAAGATTAGGAAATGACTAGGAAATTAAATTTCAGCCAAAGAAAAGAGAAATGAAAGAAAGAAGAGAGAGGAAGATAGAGGAGAGGAGAGAAGAAGAGAGGAGAGAGTGATGGGGCGAGACTTGTTGACCTTCAGTTGGAGTGAACCTTTTCATTAGTGCAAGAGACAACTCAAGGATGGAGTCTGGGAGATGAATTAGGACGAGGGGCCACAAATTTGTCCAGGACAAGGCCTTCCCTGATTAAAACTCATCTGAGTAGCATCACCTCTGAAACACCCCAACCTTCCCAACCGCCAATCTGTCTCCACACAGCACATATGTGAGTTAGTGTTGAGTGTGTTACGAAGGAGAAAGAGATGCACAAGAAGGTCACTATATTTGAACCAAACTTTTAGGGACATGGACCTCATGTGTGGAATAGTGTTGCAGAAGCAATGATAAGGTTCGAGAGAAATAGTCATCAGGGCTGTGACAGGCTTTAGGGTTAATGACACTTAGGGTCATCTGCACCCAGTGACCCCAAGCCTTGTTTTTAATTTCCACTGTACTGCAACACACACCAACACATTTCCCTAAGAAATGTAGCTAACAATCTACTAAAACCAAATGGAAATGGAGAATAATCAGTTAAACCTGATAATAACGGTCTAGTTAATATTCAAAGTAGTATGAAGACGCTATTAGGCTTTTACAATGACAAAATACATTTTGTACCACTTAAAATCATACCAAATAGTAATAGAAATATGAAGAACCTGTGTCACAGAATTAATCTCAATCACAAGAAACAAAAGAATGGATGAGTTATTACGTAAGAAGACCCATATGCTCCGGCTGGCCCCATGTGGCCCCTCATTGTCATGAGGGACGGTTGGATTGAAAAAGAGATCTCCACTAAGCTGCTAAGGGGCTAAAGCTTACGGAGAGAATGGTGACCATGAGCCGTGTTAAAGCCAGTTACCCCACAGACCTATACATTAGAACCTAATGACCTAAACACCCACAGATTAAAGCGTCAAGTGTGTTTTTTTGAAAATTGAATCAATAAAATAATTACGTTTTGCAAGAAAATACTATTTGAGTCTTTATGGTTTAAGAAGTTCATATGTAATTCTATTTGTTGAATTCCTGTTTCTTTGTAATTAACTTTAACATTTACTACTAATTTCTGGAAAGTTTTTTTTTAAAATTATAATAATAATAATTATTATTATTATTATTATTATTATTATTATTATTATTATTATTATTATTATATCAGCAAAAACTACTGCCTTAATACCATTTTTGTCATGTTTTTTTTTTTAGATGTACAGTTGAGGTCAAAAGTTTACATACACCTACGTCATTTGCCATTTTGTCATTTTTTATGTAGTATTACCCTGAATAAGAAGATATTTCACATAAAAGATATTTACATATAGTGCACAAGAGAAAATAATAGTTCATTATCCAGTTCAAAAGATTCTTAATACTGTGTTGTTACCTGAATGATCCAAAGCTGTGTTTTTTTTTTTTTTTAGTGGTGTTCTTCAGGTCCCACAAATTATTCGGTTTTTTAGCATTTTTGTATATGTGAAGCCTTTCCAACATTGACTGTGTGATTTTGAGATCAATCTCTTCACACTAAAGACAACTGAGGGACTCATTTGCAACTATTACAGAAGGTTCAAAGGCTCACTGAAGAAGAATGCACAGAAGAATGCACTGATCTTCAGAAGAATGCACTGATGCTTAAGAACCAGGGGTGAAAACTTTTGAACAGAATGAAGATGCATATATTTTTCTTATTTTGCCTAAATATCTTTTTTTTTTTTTTTCCATTTAGTACTGCCCTTCAGAAGCTACAGAAGATACTTACATGCTTCCCAGAAGACAAAATAAGTTACATTAATCTTCAAAAGTTTTCACCCCCGGCTTTTAATGCATCGTGTTTCCCTCTGAAGCATCAGTGAGTGTTTGAACCTCCTGTAATAGTTACATTTGAGTCCCTCAGTTGTCCTCAGTGTGAAAAGATGGATCAAAATCATACAGTAATTGTTGAAAAGGGTTCAAATACACAAAAATGCTGCAAAACCAAAGAATTTGTGGGTCCTGAAGGTTTTTTTCTGAAGAACAGTGGGCAGTTTAACTGTTCAGGACAAACAAGGGACTCATGAATACCTATATATGTGATTTTTTTTGGTAAAATATTTAATATTTTACTGATTCTGTGAGGTGTTATGTAAACTTTTGACCTCAACTGTAAGAATGTCTTAATATCCAAGTTACATTTACTAATGACACCTGTATAAGACAGTATTACAATAAGAGTATATTTATTATTTAAGTGTTTTTATATTTGTTTATTAATAAAAAAAAATAAGAGGAGTCTTTTTATACTTTATTTTTCTTAACATTTTGAGGTTTTTTTCTTCTTGTTATAAGCATAAACCTCCTTAGTTTTACACTTCAAGGAAAAAATCTTTATAGATGTTTAAATGATTTTGCTGGAAAACAAGATTAATGTTTTTTTTTTTTTAGTATATGCAACTTATAACAACTTTTAACAAATGTGTTGGACAGTTTGGAATGTAACTCTCATTAAAATAATACGATTAAAATAATCATAACGGTCCTAAAAACAGCCTTTGTTTTCCATCTTTTTTAATGTATTATTCTATATCTTTATAGGATTCACCTGGACCTGGCTTAGTGATATTCATGTAAAAATGTGGTGTATCTCTGAAACAGAGAAGGATAATTTATTAAAGTGCATTCCTTTCATCTCTAATTTCAATAAATGAGATGTCATTTTGTTTGCATAGAGTAGGAAATGGACAGGGCCTGTTCTACAAACAAATCTCAAATAAATGGAAGAACTGGAGGAAGGAGAAGAGAGGAGAAATGGGGGGTGGTGTGACAACTCAGATACATCAGATAAGGCCGTTCATCCAGCAGGGGCCTGGAGGCGCACCTGAGGGCCCAGAGCTGGAGAGGTAGAGGGTTTGGGGAGGGAGGTAGAGGACGGTTGGGGGTGGACGGGGACAGCATCATTAAAGACGCAGCGAAAAGTGAAGCTTGTTGGGAAAGGGTGTGCCAGGAATGAGTCACCACCATTACCATAACTTTCTTTGAGGTTGAGAGACTTTTGGCATCTTGTTCCCACGCTTGTTGTTTGTGTCCTCCTGTGATAATATCTAGCACTTGTTACTTGTTCTGGCATTTCCTGTCCACATTGCATCAGACTGAGGGGTCAGAGGTGAAGTGTTGTGATTTCCTTTTTGTCTATGTCTAATATGTTTAATTATTTATGTCATTTCATGGCTTACTTTCATCCAAAGGACCTGATAAGCCAATTAATTAAATCTAAAATTTAAAGTGCAATGCTACTTCTCTACTGAACTCAAGGAGAGATAGGGCTGATGTCAAGATTTCCAGTGAACAATACCTTAAAGGAGAAGTTCATTTCCAGAATAAAAATTTCCTAATAATTTACTCACCCCCATGTCATCAAAGATGTATTTCTTTCTTCCATATTTTTTCTCCATACACTCTGTGCTTTAAAAGGTTCTTTACAGCAATGCCATAGAAGAACCAGTTTTGGTTCCACAAGGAACCATTCAGTCAAAGGATCTTTAAAGAACCATCTCTTTCTTACCTTTTTATAATCTGAAGAATCTTCTTTCACCACAAAGAACTTTTTATGAAACAGAAAGGTTCTTCAGATGTTAAAGATGTTCTTTAAGGACCCATTCAGACAAAAAGGGTTCTTCTATGGCATTGTGAAGCACCTTTATTTTTAAGAGTATATACTGGACGTCTATGGTGGCCAACAGTTTGAAGGTCCAAAATGCAGTTTCAATACAGCTTCAAAGTGCTCTACACGATCCCACGCGAGGAATAAAGGTCTAATCTAGCAAAACGATCAGTCATTTTCTTAAAAACATTTACTTTTTAACCACAAATGCTCATCTCAAATGACCTTTCCAGCATCATTACGTAATGCGCGAGGTCAGGCTGGTGCAGGATGAGTATTTGTGGTTAAAAAGTAGGCCTATATACATTTTTATTGTTTTAAGAACTTGAACTTTACTAGAAAAGACCCTTATTGCTCAGCTGCAATTGCATTGTGCCCTTTGAAGCTGCATTGAAACTTAAATTTGGACTTTCAAACTGTTGGTCACCATTGAAGTCCACTATATGGAGAAAAATCCTTAAATGTTTTCCTCAAAAACCTTTATTTCTTTGCGACTGAAGAAAGGAAGACATACACATGAAAGTGGACCCAAAAATGTAGTTTTTGTCATTCATGTCATTCCAAACCTGTATTCTATATGCATCTTGAAGAATGCGGGTAGCCAAACAGTTGAATGTAACCAATGATTTTTTTTCATGCTGTGCAGACAATGGCTACTGACAGAATTTTCAGTTTCAGGTGAACTATCCCTTTAAGGTATGGTTTCTTCATGACATCTTAATGTTCCTTTTGCATCCTTTTTGAATCTTGAAAACATTTTTTCTTTCTTTTTTTTAATAATAAATAAATAATTTGAATAAACGATGACAGAATTTGCTTTTTTTATTTTTGACATTTTTTTTTTCCTTGTTAGTTAGGATATTTGGATATTTTTATTTATTTAAATTTTAATGTATACTACTTGCAAATAAATCAATCAATCTCATTCTCATTATTGTTATACTAAATATTATATTATATAAATTCATTGTATTATATATTATTTAAAATGTATGGTTCAGTTGTATACTTTATTACAAAATACAACTGTACACTGTAAAAAGTTTTCACCAATTTCAACTTAAAAACTTAATTTTAGCAGCTGCCTTAAGATTTTAAGTTAAATCAACTTAAGTCATTTAAACTCACAAGTTATATCAACTCATTTTTATTGTAATAAGTTAAAATGACTTGCAAAGGATTTTTTTAAGCAGATTTTTTTTTTTTTTATGTGACGGAAGGGTTTGGAATGTACTTAAAAAAAAATTATAATAATAATATTAATTGTCCCAAAAATAGTCTCTAATCGTTGTACCTTTATGGGGAAAAAATCAACAGGTTTGAAAAAATGATGGAAAAATTTGGTTACACTTTACTTTAAGGAGAGATTGTTACAGTATAATTACAAAAATTACTACAGAGGAATACATAAAATTAACTACATGTACTTACTTTAGAGTTAAAGTTAGGGTTTTGTGATTCTGCATAATTTACTATTGATATGGTTTCAAAATAACAGAGAAATGACTGGCAGTTCAATACCGGGACATTATCAATTCATTTTACGTAAATTTCTGTTAACTACAAAACACAGTGCAATGTGGTGGAAAGTTCAAAATAAAAGTAAAACACCTGTAAAAAATGAATATGCAAAAGTCCTTTAAATTAATATACAGTAGCCTACATGTAATATGTGTAACAATGTCTCAACTGTTAACCATAATTTACATTTTGGGGTGAACCATTCCCTTAATAAACTGGCAGTAAACATGTAAATAAAAAGACCAGAAAGCACACAGGAAGTATCTAACACTATTCTGTGAAAGAGTTTGTCTTATAAAGTCCCGGTAGTCCCAGCTCTCTGTGTAGATGGCCGCCGGAGCTCAGACAGACAGGATGTCTGCTCTTTGAAAGAGAAAACTCTAATTACGTATTTGTAGCACTGGACAAGCAAGATTCTCTATGTGAGCAGACCACTATGCGAAACATCCCACTTATGAAATGGCAGACAGAAAATTATAGACTGTCTCTCCTGCGAGCGAATGCGAGTTGCCGGAGTGATTGATTGCTGGATTACTCATTGATGGATGTATTGATTGACGGATGAACGATGGACGTGTTGCATGGGCCATAGTAGATCGGAGTAGTAAAGTCTCTTCCCAATTAGTGGCAGACAATCGCAGGCCTGCGGGACAAGGTGGACACAGACTGGGGCAAGCTGTTGGCCCAGCGGGACGCAGAGCAGCTCCCATAAATCCGAATGCCTGCCCCGAAGAGAGAAACAGCGAAAAAAAAAAAGAGAGCGAGAGAGAGACAGAAATGTTGAAATCAACTCTCAAACAAAGAGAGGGAAGATAAGAGGAGCGAGAGTGGCAAAGCCAACGGGGTGATTGCATTGAGTGGCTCCACTGTAAATACCACAGAAGTTGTAAAAGAGTAAAACACTGCAGCGAGGGCAGCTGCCCAGAGCGAGACAAACAAAGACAATGAACTCCACCCATTCAACAGTGGAAGTCTGGTGCAATTACACTCCAGGAGAATAAGTTAATATTCCACTGCCGCTGAGCCCAAACTGACCCTGCCGGCCTTCCTAATGACTCCACGCACAGATTACGAGAACTAACTATGTTATGGACATCTAGGGTCAATGTGTTGAAGTCTGTGCAAAGAAAAAAATCAAAATCTATTGACAGCCCAGTTAACAGATTAAATGGACAGAAATTCACTGAAAAAAAAAAATGCTTTTCTTACTTAGATTTTTTGTCTTGTTTCCTGCCAAAATATCTAAACATTCTTACATCAAAGATGATTTTCTAGACAGGTAAAAATGATTTTGTAGTATGATTTTTTTTCTTACCCCATTGGCAGATTATTTTGCTTGTTCTAAGCAAAAACTCACTTCATTTTGACTTGTTTATTTCTGAAAACAAGATTTTTTTCTTACCCCACTGGCAGATTATTTTGCTTGTTTTAAGCCAAAATGCACTTTATTTGACTTGTTTTTTCTTAAGACTAGACAATAATATTTACTCATCTAGAAAATCCTTCTTGATTTAAGAATTTGTAGATATTTTGGCTTGAAACAAGACAAAAAAATAAAAAATAAAAAAAATAACTAGGTAAGAAAAGCTTGTTTAAAGAATGTTTTAAGTCTGTCCGTGCAAAGACAGAAATAAAAATCTCTTGACATCCCAGTTAACAGATTAAATGAACAGAAATTAACTGCAAAAAGAAAAAAAAAATGCTTTTCTTACTTAGATTTTTTTGTAATGTTTCCAGCCAAAATATCTAAACATTCTTAAATCAAGGAGCAAATATAAAGTTCTTCCAAGGAATGCAGAAGTTTAATAATTAATTTCATTAGGGATGTACAAATCAGTTGTCTTTGGAGGAAGTAAAAGAAACATGTTTTGAAACGTATTATCGCAAAAGTATTGCATGCTCTCAGGAAACTTTGAGTTTACTCACTGCAAAAAAAAAAAAAAAAAAAAAAAAAATTTATAACTTAGATTTTTTTGTCTTGTTTCCAGCCAAAATATCTACAAATTCTTAAATCAAAAAGGATTTACTAGACGAGTAAAAATTATTTTCTTGTTTTCAGAAAAAACAAGTTAAAATTAAGTGAGTTTTTGCTTAGAACAAGCTAATTAATCTGCCAATTTGGTAAGCAAAAAAATCTTATTTCAAACAGAAAACAAGATTATTTTTCTTACCCCATTGGCAGATAATTGTACTTGTTTCAAGCAAAAAAGCACCTAATTTTGACTTTCTTTCTGAAAACAAGAAAATAACTTTACTCGTCTAGAAAATCCATTTTGATTTAGGAATTTGTAGATATTTTTGCTGGAAACAAGACAAAAAATCTAAGTTAGAAAAGCATTTTTGTTTTTTTGTTTTTTGCAGTAAGTAACCTCAAAGTTTCCTGAAAGCATGCAATACTTTTGCGATAATATGTTTCAAAACATTTTTCTTTTACTTCCTCCAAAGACAACTGATTTGTACATCCCTAATGAAATTAAATTATTTTGATGCCTAAATTAAACTTCTGCTTTCCCTGGAAGAACTTTGCATTTGCTCATAAAATCTTTGTGATGGAAATAATAAGAGGTGGGAGGAAAAATTATATTTCAGTGCTTTAGCAAGCACTGGGGAAAAAAAATGCTTTTTTTTGTCTTGTTTCCAGCCAAAATATAAAAAAATTCTTAAATCAATAACAATTTTCTAGATAAGTAAAGTTATTTCCTTGTTTTCCAAAAAAAAAAAAAAAAAAAAAGTCAAAATTAGATGCATTTTTGCTTGAAACAAGCAAAATATTCTGCCAATGGGGTAAGAAAAATAATCTTGTTTTCTGTTTGAAATAAGATTTTATTGCTTACCCCATTGACAGATTATTTTGCTTGTTCTAACTTAATTTTGACTTGACTTTCTGTTTGATTTAAGACTTTTTTGATATTTTGGCTGGAAACAAGACAAAAAATCTAAGTAAGAAAAGCATTTTTTGCAGTGAGTAAATTTAACGTTTCCTGGGAGCATGCAATACTTTTAATAGAGGCTGCAAATGTTTTGCAAAAAAGGCAAGAACATATTTTTCTTTTACCATGTCTTTTATAGGAGCTCTGCATATCTGAGCTATGCTATCCATATTCATGTAATAACTTTATATTCTTACTGTTTGCCAATTGTCTGTTTTTCCCAAGGAATTTTTGGAGAAACTTTGTTAAAGCTTTACAGGAACTTCATGTAACACATTTCTATCAGATCTTCTGTGATGTGAAACTGTAACTTCTAAGAAAACACGTTTCTTGGATTGTTCTTGTTCTGTTGTTGGGAAAATAAGAAAACACAATTTAACTAGATAAGTAAGAAACAAAAATTAAATTGGTTAACTGATTGCAGATGCTGATTACCTACTGACATTGTTTTCTTCTAATGTCATGACACAAGAATGTCTCTGATCATGAATAATTCATCCACAATCCAATTGACTTAAGGATGTTTGTAAAAACCTCCAATGTCTTGAATAAATGTGGATTTCCATTTAGAGACTCTGGTGTAAGCTTAGATATACTGCACAGTATGTATTAGCATTAGTGCTGTCAAAGTTATACATATTCAACTAATTTAATATGTGACCTTGGACCACAAAACCAACTGACATTTATACATCATCTGAAAGCTGAATAAACAGCTTTCCATTAATGTATGGTTTGTTAGGATATGGCAATATTTGACCGAGATACAACAGCAATGCATATTACTAATCAAAAATTAAGTTTTGATATATTTAAGGTAGGAAATTTGCTAAATATCTTTGTGAATCATCATCTTTACTTCATATCCTAATGAGTTTTGGCATAAAAGAAAAATCGATCATTTTGACCCATACAGTGTATTTTTGGCTATTGCTACAAATATACCCGTGCTACTCAAGACTGGTTTTGTGGTCCAGGGTCACATATGTTTAACATTGTTAACATTTCATTCAGTTCTGTGTGATTTAGAGATAACTGCACACAATTAACACACAAAAGTCCAGAGCAGAGTACATACATGATTCTCGGTAAATGAAGATAAATAACTTTTAATAAAAAGCTGCTTTGGAAGTTTTTAAGGGAATTGGAGACAAGTGTGGTGGTTAACAGGTTATCAGATGATCAGAGAGAAGTATATTCTGTTGAGGAATTTATATATATATGAACGTTTTCCACTTTTTCTATTGAAATGACCCAGCCATGACTAAGTCTGATCACTCATCTCATGATGATTCTGACTTTTCCCCCACCAGAAATGATAAGCTTACAATAAATATGAATACATGTGGTGGTTTTTGCTCTTGAGACAAAATTTGTTAACTGTTTCTCTTTCTCTTTTCAGTCCTTTCTCGCGGCTCATTGACTGTGTCCTGTGCCTGTGGGTCGTCATAAAGGGCTCTGACGAGGGATGTGCTACTGTTCCTAAATTAGCATTGTGGCCTCCTCCAGAGAGACATATGTTTTAGTGTCTGCAGCCACTCAAATCCCCCTCAAATCTGGCCCTCGGTCCAGCCCGGCTTAAGACCACACCTCTCATTATAATTAGCGCAAAACATTTAATCAATGGAGCAAAAAGCAAACATTTATTCACAAACAGCATAAGACAGATTTTAGCAGTTCTATTTACACATTTAAAGATTAAAGAAAAAACTATTTGACCTCAGAATGATGAGGTGGCCTTCTGTGCAACTGGTGCATCATAATTTGTTACATTGAGTCTGAATAGGAATGAAAGTCACAATAACAAGTCAAGGTCACACCTAACCTCCAAATCAAAATCAAAAGAAAATGTATTTTGGATAAAAAAAAAAGTTTATTTTTATTATAAGTATTGTATAAATTGTAAAATAACATCAAAATCTCTGTGACAATAAAATAAAATAAATTGCACTATAGAAAAGTGAATTTGGAGATACAGTTGAGTTCAAAAGTTTACATACACCTTGCAGAATCTGTAAAATAATAATAATTTTACCAAAATAATGTTTTGTTTAGTTATAGTTGTTCATGAGTCCCTTGTTTGTTCAATTCAATTCAATTCAAGTTTATTTGTATAGCACTTTTCACAATACAAATTGTTTCAAAGCAGCTGTACAAAAAAAAAAAAAAAAAAAAAAAAATGTAGGCTACTACAATATATTTAGTAGCTTATTAGTGGTGACTACTGTATGTTAAGTCGATATACATATGGTATAAATATTAAAAACAGTAATGGTGTAATCAAAAACAGATGATTAACACTAATAGTAATGATTATGTGTTGCAATCAAACTTGTAGAAAAATGGTGTAGTGCTGTATGTTGTTTCAAGGCTGGCATCATCGGCGGTCCTCTGGGGGGTTGGCATCATCTCTTCTTCTGAATCCAGGCTGAATCTTGTGTAATTCCTAGTTACCACGGGATGGAAATCCCGTGGCAGAAACAGAGAAACAAATAGAGAAATAATTAGCGTAGCTGCTGTTCCAACCAAGCAAAAATTGTGTGTTTTGCCCAAGCTGAAGAATGTTGATGTGCATTTCATCAGATGTAACTCAAGTACAACGTTATGAGATAAATGATGTGAATGCTTGGCTAAAGAGATGAGTCTTTAATCTAGATTTAAACATACAGAGTGTGTCTGAACCCCGAACGTTATCAGGGAGTTTGTCCTGAAAAGTTAAACTTTTTCTTCAGAACAAATCCTTCAGGTCTCATAATTCAGCAATTTTGTGTATTTGAACCCTTTCCAGCAATGACTGTATGATTTTGAGATCCATCTTTTCAAACTAAGGACAACTGAGGGACTCATATGCAACTATTACAGAAGGTTCAAACACTCACTGATGCTTCAGAAGGAAAAATAATTATTAAGAGCCGGGGGTGAAAACTTTTGAACAGAATGAGGATGTGTACATTTTTCATAGAAGCTACAGAAGATACTTACATGTTTCCCAGAAAATAAAAATAAGTTAATTTACCTTGATCTTCAAATTCTCTTTCCTTCTGGAGCATCAGTGACTGTTTGAACCTTTTATAATAGTTGCATATGAGTCCCTCAGTTGTCCTCAGTGTGAAAAGATGGATCTCAAAATCATACAGTCATTGTTGGAAAGGGTTCAAATACACAAAACGGCTGAAAATCCAAAGAATTTGTGGGACCTGAAAGACTTTTCTGAAGAACAGTGGGCAGTTTAACTGTTCAGGACAAAGAAGGGAATCATAAACAACTTTTACAAAAAAAAAAAAAAAACCTGTGGATCATTCAAGTAACAACACAGTATTAAGAGAGAAAATAATAGTTGAATTTATAAAAATTACCCTGTTCAAAAGTTTACATACACTTGATTCTTAATAAAGTGTATGTAAACTTTTGAACAGGGTCATTTTTATAAATTCAGCTATTATTTTCTCTTGTGGACTATATGTAAACATCTTTCATGTGAAATATCTTATTCAGGTCAGTATTAAATAAAACATAACATGCATTTTGTATGATCTCTCTTATTTTGGTAAAATAATGAACATTTTGCAGATTCGGCAAGGTGCATGTAAACTTTTGACTTCAACTGTAAATACATGTTTACTGTAAATATCCTGTGTCTAAATAAAATTTACTACAACAAAGAGAATTTGGAAGGAAAACGAGTTTAAAAGTCCTAAAAATGTTAACAAGTTTGCTCTACAGTAAAGTAAATATGAATGAAAATGTGTTTAAATGTCCTAAAAAGTGTTAAAGAACTCTTTCTTAAATTAAAATGTTATTCCTTTTGATTTTGTGGTGAAATATGAGCCACTCAAGTTCTTGACAGGTTTTGTGGGATTCACCTGAATAGGGCCTCGGTTGTGATGAAGACTAAGACACAGTTACTCTTCAAATCCTGAAGAGTTTTGTCTGTGCTTTATTAAGCAGACCGAATTAAGAGGGGGATTGGGGCGCACCAAATGGCACATCATCTAGCCAAACGCAAATCCTTATCCCTAAATTGTTCAAATTAGTCTGAGAAAAGCTCTCGCTCTCTATATGGAATGACCTCACACATTCGAATGAAGGAGACCTGAGGATAAACAGGGCGTGTGACGGATGGGCTGAGTACTAAAGGAGGGACACGGACGCTGAGCGCCAGGGGACAGAGGCAGGTCGAGGGGCTGCTAATCAGAGGGACCCCGCAGAGCTCACAAGACTCAAGGCCTGACGCAGGGGCACGACGGCCCCCAGCCTGCCCCTGCCGTGCAGTGTAGACAGCCCCGCTGAGAGAGCAGCGGACACAAAAGAGCTGCGGCCCAGCGGGGAGCTGAGCGCTGAGCCGCGGGTTAGCATGACAAAGGCCCTGTAATGGAGTCTACCACACCCCAGCCCTCAGCTAAACAAACAGCCACCCTCAGATTCCATTAAGATAAGAGCAGAACACACACTCATCTCTGCATGACGACTAACACACACTTAGCTACTGCACACACACTCAAGAAACTTGCACTCGGATCCACGCTTTTCTTTGGGAATCACCATTGACAATAACTAAAACTTGTTCAACAGTACTTTTCAGAGGATAGATTTAGTGCTCAAAGTTTAAGCTTTTAAATCTTAGGAAGTTAACACTCTAAGTTCTAAGTTCCAAAACCTACACTGCAAAAAATGCTTTTCTTACTTAGATTTCTTTCTTAGATTTTTTGTCTTGTTCCCAAAATATCTAAAAATTCTTAAATTAAGAAGGATTTTCTAGACAAGTAAAAATTATTTTCTTTTTTTTTTTTTTCCAGTAAAAACAAGTCAAAATTAAGTGCGTTTTTGAAACAAGAAAAATAACATTGTTTTCTGTTTGTAATAAGATTATTTTTCTTACCCCAATGGCAGATTATTCTGCTTGTTCTAAGCAAAACTCACTTAATTTTGACTTGTTTTTACTGAAAACAAGAAAATAATTTTTACTTGTCTACAAAATCCTCCTTGATATAAGAATTTTTTGATAACTTGGCTGGAAACAAGAAAAACTCTAAGTAAGAAAAGCACTTTTTGCAGTGATGAAACAAGGGTTGCAGATAAAGATTACTGTAATAGGTATTTAACAAAAACAAATTTCAGCAAAAGTCTTTATTTGCTTTAAAAAAAAGTTTGATTTTTCATTACTATACGGGCAATTGCACCACAACATAAACTCGTATAATAATGGTTTCAATATAAGCAACCAATGTTGCAAATGAGCCATTTTCTGGAAAAACATTCCCTTTATTCTAGACGACTTGGGGTTTTTATCTGAAACTAAAACTATAAAACCTTTACGTTACTTGAAATATACAGTATATGTGACGAAACCAGTCATACACTACAAAGAATGCTTTTCTTACTTAGAATTTTTGTCTTGTTTCCAGCCAAAACATCAAAAAATTCTTAAATCAAAAAGGATTTTCTAGACAAGGAAAAAAATATTGTCTTGTTTTCAGAAAAAATAAGTTAAAATTAAGTGAGTTTTTGCTTGAAACAAGCAAAATAATCTGCCAATGGGGTAAGAAAAATAATCTAGTTGTCTGCTTGAAATAAGATTATTTTTCTTACCCCATTGGCAGATTATTTTGCTTGTTTTAAGCAAAAACATGCTTAATTTTGACTTCTTTTTTCTGAAAACAGGACAATATTTTTTTCTTGTCTAGAAAATCCTTCTTGATTTAAGAATTTTTAGATATTTTGTCTGGAAACAAGACAAAAAATCTAAGTAAGAAAAGCATTTTTTGCAGTGTAAGGGTAAATTTTTGGATTTATAGATTTATACATTATCAAAAGTTGACTAAATAAGCTTTCCATTAATGTATAGTTTGTTAGGAAAGGACGATATTTGGCAGAGATACAACTATTTGAAAATCTGAAATCTGAGGGTGCAAAAATTTGAGAGAAATTAGCCTTTAAAGTTGTTCAAATAAAGTTTTTAGCAATGCACATTACTAATCAAAAATTAAAGTTTTGATATATTTACGGTAGGAAATTTACAAAATATCTTCATGGAACATGATCTTTACTTAATATCCTAATAATAATTTTGGCATAAAATAAAAATCAATAATTTTGACCCATACAATGTATTTTTGGCTATTGCTACAAATATACCCATGCTACTTAAGACTGGTTTTGTGCTCCAGGGTCACATATATATATAACCAAGCTACTAAAACTTAAATAAAAATTAATAACAATAATAAAAAAGAAATATTTGAATTAACGGAAACTAAAAAACAAAACTGAATTATTACAAATTACAAATATTTCATAAAACTATAATATAAATTATACTAAAATAACACAGACTAATTCACAACCTTTTTGTTGTTGTTGTTGTATTTTATTGATGTTTTTAAGTTAACCAGATTTTGTGGAGGTGTTGTCCACTCTTTTGGGTTCATGCATCACTCTTCTGTCAGCAAAGAAACACACTTCCCTCTTTCTTTCATTCTCCTGACCCTCATCCATCCATCTCCTTCATCCCTATCAGCACATCCGGAGGAGACAGACACGAGGAGAAAGATATCAGCCTGGAAGTTTAGAGTTGATATAACTGATCACTTGTCCTCAGGACAGGTGTGACGTGTCCTTCCCCCGTCCTCACTGTCTCCATTACTGACTAATCATGCTAATCACGCCTGAGCAAAAGGCTGAATTCACGGCAGATACCAGCACACACACATGCATTGTGCCACACACATCAGAGGAAATCTGTGAACCCTGGGTCACCAGGAGGAAGAACCTCCATTTTCCTCCACAAAACAATCCTGTGTGAGAGTGTGAAAGACTCAGATTACTATCACCTCACACACACACACACACACACACACACACACACACACACACACACACACACACACACACACACACACACACACACACACACACACACACACACACAAAGTACATTCATTAGCCTGTAACAAAAGGGCCCTAAACCTCCCACACACACAAACTCACATACACCTTGTGACAAGACATTTACCTGAACGCTTTATATTGTTCTTTTAGAAAGGATGTAAGAATCTATTTTTGCGTTCACATGAATAACCTTTCTCACTCTCTCCCTGCAACACATACATACACAGATAGAGTGTCACTTCAAAGAGAGTCCCTCGGCCCCAGGCCTGAAAACTGAGTGCTTTCATGAGGAAAGGTGATTTTTGTTTTGGGTCAGGGCAGGTGAGCTCCAATGGATGCTTTCCCTTTCATGCCTATATAGGTCAAACATGCACATAAACACACAACCAACTGAGTCCTAAGAGCATGTGAGCATGTGTGTGTGTATGCATGGAGGTGTACTTAAGTCATTTGTCTTCAGAAGTTTGCTACATCTGACTAAACCTCCCTTAAGGATATACATTTTCTTTTAGGGTTAAAGTTTTGACCATTATGATTAGTTTTCTGCAAAATGTTAACCAATTATACAAAATGCATGTTATTTTTTATTTAGTACTGACCTGAATAAGATATTTCACATAAAAGACGTTTACAGTGCACAAGAGAAAATAATAGTTGAATTTATAAAAATGACCCTGTGCAAAAGTTTACATCCCCTTAATTTTTAATACTGTGTTGTTACCTGAATGATCCGCAACAGTTTTTTTTTTTTTTTTTTTGTGATAGTGATTCATGAGTCCCTAGTTTGTCCTGAATAGTTAAACTGCCTGCTGTTCTTCAGAAAAGTCCTATAGGTCTCACAGATTCTTTGGTTTTTCAGCATTTTTGTGTATTTGAACCCTTTCCAACAATAACTGTATGACTTTGAGATCCATCTTTTCACACTGAGGACAATTGAGGGACTCATATGAAACTATTACAGAAGGTTCAAACGCTCACTGAAGCTTCAGAAAGAACACGATGCATTAAGAGCCAGGGGTGTGAAAACTGTTGAATGAAATGAGAAGGTGTACATTTTTCTTATTTTGCCTAAATATAATTTTATTATTCATTTAGTACTGCCCTTCAGAAGATACTTACATGTTCCCAATACGACAAAATAAGTTAAATTTACCCTGATCTTCACATTCAAAGAGTTTTCACCCCCCGGCTCTTAATGCATCGTGTTTCCTTCTGAAACATTAATGAGTGTTTGAACCTTCTGTAATAGTTGCATATGAGTCCCTCAGTTGTCCTCAGTGTGAAAAGATGGATCTCTAAATCATACAGTCATTGTTGGAAAGGGTTTAAATACACAAAAATGCTGAAAAACCAAAGAATTTGTGGGACCTGAAGGACTTTTCTAAAGAACAGCAGGCATTTTATCTGTTTAGGACAAACAAGAGAAGAATTAAGTGTACGTAAACTTTTAAACAGGGTCATTTTTATAAATTCAGCTATTATTTTCTTTTCATGGACTAAGGTCAGTACTAAATAAAAAATAACATGCATTTTGCATGGTCTCTTATTTTGGTAAAAACATTTTGCAGATTCTAAACTTTTGACTTCAACTGTAAAAACAACATATACATATTGTTTGTCCTTGCAAGGTTAGCTAATTAGATGTTAAGTAAGTGAATAAAAGTTATAGATAGTATCCCTTCTTTTTTCTATTACTCTATTGTGTGCACTGACAAAATGAGACAAGGAATGTTAAAGAAATTCCCCCCCAAATGCTCATTCTCTAATTTACTTTTCATTTGCTTATCCCTGTGTCATTTCAAATCTGTATCAAACTGTGGAACACTCACACAATTTGGTGTTACACAGAAGAAAGTTGATATATTTAAAAATATATCAGTGTTTCTTGTCCATTAAATGAAAGCAAGCAGGATCAAATGTCGTTTTGGACCCCATTGGTGTTCACTGTATGGCAAAACAATTAAAACATTCTTCAAAATATCTTTTTGTGATCTGCAGAAGAAATAAAGTCATAAATGTTAAGAACGATATGTGAGGTGTGAGGGGTTTTTGAGAAACTGTTCCTTTGAACAACTGATCAGTTCACAGAGATAAAACCATGAATGAACTAAATCAAGAAATAATGGATGGGTATTGACTACAAGTATGAACATATGAAAAGTATGAACTTGTATGATGTTGTGAGAATAATGGGATATAATTATTTGAGAACTCATTTTGCTGACTTTCTTTCACAGATTAATTTGCGTATCAAAAAAACGGAAATTTTCCTTTCTTTGCACACGGGTGTCTTGTCTGCTGCCAGAAGCACAAGAAACAAGATTCAAGATCATTATCACATGATTATTTTCAGTGCCATCAAAATTATTCATAATTTCTTTTTGATATTCGACAGCGGCAGAAGGCTCTTTTGCATAAAGCTGAGGAAAAACGATACTTCCCATACCACGTTCACCATGTGAAAATGTGAAGATGCAAAACAGTTTATTTTCTTTACATTCGAAAACCCGTTCACCAAGTATCAGTGATTTTCTTAGCAAATTTGTCAGATGACTATCAAGTGGCAGAAGAAACTTCTCACAAAACACAATTCATCCTCAATAGGATGTTTAAATATCTATGCAAATGGTTTTCCCCACTAATATACTTTTTGAGTGTCTAAAAACCTTTTTGAACTTGCAAAGCAGCGAGGGCCTGCCACACCTTACCATGAGCAAACATTACAAATATCAGGAAAGAACAAAAGCAAATAAGTGAGTATGAGGGGAAAACAGGTAAAATTAAAAGGCAAGGGTATGCTTTGTGTTTTACAAGCTGGACTGTTTACATGTAAAAGGCTTTTAATAAGAGGTTGGCAGGGAATAGACAACAGACTGCAGCTTTCATCTTGCACGGCCACTTCTCCTTATTTACGAGCGCTTGTGTCCCACTGTGTAAACAGGACACTAGCAGGGCACCGTTACACAACACACTACACACTTGGATTGTTTCTGAAGAACACGGTCTTTATTTGAGGACAGGGGCTCGAAGAATCCACACATGGGTGCAAGATATTTCTTTTTGTTCAGCTGTGTTGGAAAAGACTCAGTCTGCCTATAAGTATTCAATATTACTGATCATCTGAAAATAAGAAGAGTCAAATATAAAATGTAAAATGAAACTTCATATGTGCTCATTTTACTAGGTTAAAGTGACAGTTCACCTAAAATGAAAATTTTTTCATAATTTACTCCCCCTCCATTCCAAACCCCATAAGACTTTCTTTGATCTTCGAAACACAAACGAAGTGTGTGTGTGTGTGTGTGTGTGTGTGTATATATATATATATATATATATATATATATATATATATATATAATGTATTTATACACCTTTAACATTTCTCACATTATTACAGTTTATTCACTGTAGTTTACAAATTGAAAATAAAATATGACAGAAACTCAGTCATAAATACTCAGTCATAAATACTCAGTCATAAATAATTCCTCTTGATAATCACAAATGAATAACAGTCAAACAAAAATGTATTCAGACACCTTTGAAATGTTTCACATTAAAACAGTTTATTCACTATAGTTTAGAGTTAAACTGTGTCAGAACAAATTCAAAATTTATTCAGAATTTCTCTCATTATCATAGTTTATTCACTAGGGATGCACCAAAATGAAAATTCTTGGCCAATGCCGAACAAATTTAACCATTGGGAAGAAGGCAGATTAGCGAACTGAAATTACCATGATTTTCCCCCATGTATTTTGACTTTTTTTTTTTCACCATTGCATAAATTAAATAGCCAAAATGTGCTTTTTACAGTTTTATCTTACTTTTCAAAAAAAGAAAAATTCAATTCCAAAACTATTTAAAAATATTTACTTAACACTGGACATTTCTAACATTCTAGTAGACATTATAGCCTACCACCAAACCACAATTTAACTTAAAATTAGTTAGTAAAATAATATTCTTTGGCCATTTTAAGATCCCCTTCCTGAATCAGGCATGCAATTTGTAATGTACAAATAAATGCAGCCTTGCTGAGCAAAGGAGAATGTTATAATAAATGTATTAATAGAGCGGTTGTGGTTGTTATGATTATTTTTGTCTTACTTTTTTTTTTTTTACAGAACAACAGTAAAATTACAATGCTAACATTTATGAATGTTGACATTTATTTTGGCGGAAACCCACAAGAAGACCTTAGTACTACTTTTTGCTGACAGCAGCAGATTTATGAATGATTGTCATTAAGCTGTTTCAGCGCAGATTTTTCTTGCACTTTGGATTTTGAAACCTTGCTAACAAGTTTGTGCAGCACTGTCAGACTACATACAATTTGTGCGTGTATTAGACAATATGCGATAATAATGGTTTAAGGTCATTTCACGATTTCAGTCATCATACAGTAACCACCAACAACCACCCCTTTCTCTTCTTATCAAAGTCATGTGATGCGGTTCTAGACAGTCTTGTGCTGTTGGTGACAGTTCTAAATGCTTCCACACTACCGACATTTTTGCTGCATTAATGCGTGCCCCTATTTGATTGCGTCACGTCATTGTTGGGTGTAATCATAGCTTTTTTTGCTATATTCGGCTGAATAATTTTGGTTGCCGAACATTCGGTGCATCCCTATTATTCGCTATAGTTTAGAAAATGGTAATAAAATATGACAAGCACTCAGAGTTAAAGTGTGTCAGAACAAATTCATCTTGATTATGTCAGATAACTTTGATAGAAAGGTATGTAACAAAACATGGTCAGGTCAAAGTGTCAAAGCAAATTTTTGGTCCCAAATTTGTATCAATTTTACTAGTAGTCCACTGTATGAAAACTTTTTGGGTATAATATGTCATGGTTTACTTTATTTTTCTATCCTCACTTACATAAATTAACTATAGTGTTCTTCACTCACCAGTAAAAAAAATCCAAAAGTTATATCTTGCATCAGAATAACTTCTGGTTTGACTGTGTGTACCTGGTATTCACCACGTTGTGGGGACCAAATGTCCCCACAAGGATAGGAATACCAGTAGATTTTGACCTTGTGGGGACATTTCTCAGGTCCCCATGAGGAAACAGGCTTATAAATCATGCACAATGAGCTTTTTTGAGGAAGTAAAAGTATGCACAATCTCCTGTGAGGGCTAGGTTTAGGTGTAGGGTAGGTGTAGGGCCATAGAAAGTACGGTTTGTACAGTATAAAAACCATTAGGCCTATGGAATGTCCCCATAAAACATGTAAACCCAACATGTGTGTGTGGGTGTGTGTGTGTGTGTGTGTGTGTATGTGTATAAAATATATATATATATATATATATATATATATATATGTATATATATTCTTTGTCCATTCATTGAAAGCCCATGCAACCAAAACTCTCATGCTTCAAAAAGTTGAGAAAGGGATTTTAAAAGTAATCCATTTGAATAATTTCAATAATTTAAACAGAAGCTCATACATGCTTGTTGGATGCACAATAACCAATGAAAGCACTACTGAGCTTCCATTTACCATATTCAATGTTTTCTATGTATGCGCATACAGGTTTAAATAATGAATACTGACCGAATTTTCACCTTTTCATTTAAACTACCCTTGTTGTAGTACAAAAATAGTTTGTAGTAAAAATTGCCTTATTCCACAGGCAGCATTTGCAGGCTTCATAGACACACTCCTGATACGAAGGCCATTCCACATTGTAGGATGCTAGCCTTATAAGATGACTTGTTTTGGCTGAATGTATCCTTCACAGAGAACACAATCCCAATTCACATTCTTATGCAGTACAGAAGTATTCGACACAATAATTCCTGTCAGATGTTCTCATTTGCTGTTAGGATGTTACTTTCCCTTTTGTTTAGCGCTAAGATCTCTTCACTCAAACATGAGAAACACCTGTTCACTCCGGTCTCTTTAACCCCGCAGGCTAAAACTGCAGCACACACACACACACACACACATTTAGACTTATGGCTGTGTTCCCCAAGGCTAAAACTGCACTCTTGTACACAGCATGCCAACCAGAGTTCATAAGAAGAAAAAGTATGTACTTCAATCATGCTAAAAATATTAACAGTTCATGCACCCCCCGAGACACTTTCGCATAAGCACAAACAAAGATGAGCAAGAAGGACATTAATCAGGTGCAAATGTGGCTCTGTGTTTGTTGAATCGTAAACAGACCACATAGTGAACACGTGAAGCGGCCATCATTTACACTTTGCTCAATAAAACCGATTTCCAATTCGTCAGACCACTTTGAACTCTGTATGTTTATATTTAAAAGCTGCTATATCAATACATTATTAAAGATGTGTATGTTTTCTCGCTGTCATAACTTAAAAATACGGACTCTTAGAGGCCGTAGGTGCTAATGCCAGAACACCCACTAAACAAAACCTGTTTAGATACCAGAGACGCTCCATTGCCTTTAAAAAAAAACATAGTGTCTCCTGTAACAGCTGACCGTGGCAGTAGTTTTAGGGGTCAGGGAGCGATCTAGACACTTACCCCTCGGCTTCCTCGCATTTTGGACATGACTGTTCCAGCCTCTGTCTAAACATATGACAGCATGATCCCTACTGCGGTGCTGGGATTTTCAGTGACACCTGGCCTTACAAAGCGTACAGCAACCCAAACTGCTCCTGTGACCCCACACGCTGGCCCCTGTGTTATGCCAAGACGTGTGTCTGACAACCGGCCCCTAATCCAGCACAGAAGGCACCAGGGCCTGTATAAGCACTAAGCCACAAATATCAAGTGAATGTCACCGTAACGCGGTGAAACAGAGGAAACCTGAACCCTCGTGGTGACAAGATGCAAGCAACTGGCAAAAAGACACCGAATGGAACGGGAAGAGAAAGGAGGGGCAAAGTAAGAGCCAACAGATTTATGACTTTTCAGCATGTCGTCCTGATATCACCATATTGACTAGAATTAATCAATAAAATAATCGGAAAAATATAGAATAAATCTGATCGCTTTATTCTCGTTTTACAAGACATTATGAGTTGTGCATGCTTGTGCATGTTACCTTAAGGTGCGGTCATATTTACCATTGTTTGGCGAATTATCACTTTTAATAGAAGTCCATGTGAATGGGAATTTCGCGTGAGGGTGTAAGATTTCCCTACACAGATTTCTCAATGACTTCAAGTTGGTCGTGCCGATTCGCCTCGTTGATCACAAAAAAGCAGTTTGGCTTGAAAGTGAATTCTTTGTGAGCTAAGCTTCATACATCGTTACACTTTTGACGATAGACAATGAAACTTTTTGCCAGCCAAATTTCGCCAATGTGATTGCATTTGCTTTAGACACTTGCTATGGTTTTGTAAGTGGTTCTCAGGGCACTACAAGGGTTTTAACCCTTGTGTGACCTTGTCGACATTTTGTCCATTTCAGTTTTTTTTTTTTTTGTTATAAGTGTGCCTGTGTTAATGCCAGCTGCATACATTTTGGCTCAGGTGTTTATTTTAATTGACATTTTAATATTTCACCCTCACTTTCCTTCTCCATTTCAAAAAATGAATTTTACCCTCCATACAAAAAATACTCACACTCAGGACCTTAAGGACAAAAATGTCCACATTGAAACCCATTAAAACTGCTATTTTTTAACCCAGGGTCATTTGACTATAAAATGATGCAATATTTGCTAACAGGCATTCATTCTATCAGTAAGGCTTCAAATTTGACATTTTTACCATTTTTTACTAGATTGTGCCATTTTTTCAAATTTGGCTTTTTTTTTTATCTAACACTACATAAAAATATAAATGCCTCAAAATTAATGTTGTTGTTCTTCACTGACACACACAAGAATCTAATAAGCAAAGAAAAAAATCTGCTTAGCATTTAGTATGTGGATATTACTACTATTTTTAATTTTTTCATAAAAAAACAACAACTGTGGCATTATGCAAACAAACCAGCATTTAAAGGGTTACAGTTCTGAAAATTAATGAATGTTTGGCAGCTATGGATAGAACAGATGCTGGTTAAAAAATCGAGAGTCAAAGTGGAAAAATTATTTATAAATCATATTTTTATGACAGTTTTCGGACATGGACATTTTTGTCCATTTTGCACCTAAGTGTAACTTTTTTTGACGCACAAGGGTTAAACACATTGCTACTGGCCTTAATCAGTATAGATGGCATATTGAACTTGCCATGGATGAAAACAAGGCTGTGAGGGACTGGCACTGTATAAAGTTCATAGATAATTTCATTTTCACAACTTTTAAAACTCTTTTATAGATTTTTTTTTTTTCATCTAGTGAAAGATTTTATTTTATTTTTTGGTAAGATGTTTCATAAGATGAACAATCGCTATGTTGTTAAACAGTTGTACAATCCACTGAACACTGTACTTCTTTCATTCATTCCTGTCAAAAATGAAATATGCTGCTACCCTGACTAAGGTCTACACAGTTTCTTGAGTGTCTGGGAGCACAAAGTAGGTTGGCACATGCACATTAGAACGTTTCAACCTTGTCTGCTGTCTGCGCTATTTCTCTCCAAACCAAAAATTATGAGCAATACATTTGTCAATTTAACTAGGTAACACTTTAGAATAAGGAGCACATATTCACTATTAACTAAGAGTTTTCCCTAAACAAATTTCTTATTTTCTGCTTATTAATAGTTAGTAAATTCGTTGATACATTTAGGTATGGATTAGGATCAAGGAATCTAAAATATTAATATGCACAATAAGTCTACGTTAATTATAAGAAATGTGACCCTTTCAGGCACTGAGGAAAGAAGGCGCCACACGATTTTTATTCCAATCCAAATTCCCAAATTACAAAAAAGAGAACATTTCACCAAGTGTGGTCCAAATGGCCAAATTAAGAGACACCGCTGCCTTGCTCCCTCTAAAGTTCCACAGGGTTGCTGACTTAAAGTTGGGATTCAGCCAAGGTATGGGCAGTTAGCCCCTGCTGGAAGATGTCATAACTACTTGCGGGGGCTGGGTTTTTAGGGTCAGTGGTCATTCAGGCCTAGAAGAGAACTTTGTGGATGCATATAGAGTCATCTTTTGAATAAATATTATAAATATTTTGAATACGCTCTATTGCAGGGGTCTCCAAACTCAGTCATGGAGGGCCGGTGTCCTGCAGAGTTTAGCTCCAGCTTGCCTCAACAAGTCAAATAAGACCTTTATTAGCTGGTTAAGGTGTGTTAAATTAGAGTTGGCCCTCCATGACTGAGTTTGGAGACCCCTGCAATAGAGTTTATTCAAAATATTTATAATATTTATAATAAACCAGCCCTCCATTCCCGAGTTTGGAGACCCCTGCTCTATTGTAGAGACCAGTGGTTCTCAACCAGGGAGCCGGGGTCCGATAGGGGTTTTTATAACACTACCAGGGGCCTCTGGATGACTAAAAATTATAGAAATTAATAAAAAAAATTGTTATTGTATTAAAATAATATAACTATAATCTAAATTAAAATGCTAAAACCAAAGTGTAAACTGAAATTTATCCGACATTGTAATTATTATTATTGTAATAAAATAAAAATACAGAAATAGTAATAAAAATTATAGCAGGGGGGCCTTTGAGTCATAAAGTAAAAAAAAAAAAAAAAAAAAAAAAAAAATTGGTATAGATCATTTTTTTTAAAGTTATATATTTTTGCTTTTAATATTAAAAAAAACGTAGATAGCTGACAGAAAATCAGAGAGAGGGAAGAGAGAGGGAAGCAGGTCGCCACAACTCGGGTCGCTGCAAGCACAGCTAAAAGGTCCCAAAACTGTCTCAGCCAAACTTCAAAACACAAGACGTCTGTCCCTTCAGGCTTTCTGTAGTCTGGTGTGCACTGTATGAAGGTGTGGAGAAAAAAAAAAAAAAAGCCATTGTCTATTGTCAGCAGTATAGTGATGCATAAATCACAGCTCACAGAAGAGTCACTTTAAAACCAAGCAGCTTTCTGTTGGTCACCATTACAAATCTTTGAAAAACCTGCTGAAATCTTGTATAATTAATATTAATTAAATAAAATAGTTGATAGATTTAGTAAAAAATAGTAAAAAATATTGCTAATGTGCATTCAAAAACTGAATATTTATGATTATAGGTGTTTTACCAGTAACCAAGTTAAATATGGAGGTCTTTTAAAAGTGTGAAATGGAAACTGATTCCTGTTGTCTTTAATGGCAGCTCATACGCCAACAGCATAGTTGCTAGGGAAGGGCTTGGGACATTGGGCATTCTTGTGGCATTTATAGCTCAGGTGATTGGCTTAAAACAAATGTGCCTATGAGCAAAGATGGCAGACCTGCTGTTGAGATGAATGAAGACACCTCTCTGGTTTCTAGAGTGTTCAGGATTGCTTTTAGCACATTGCAGCTGCTAAGGTGTTCTAGATGGAATTTCTACTTGTGTGGTTGACACCTTTCGTCAGTACTCAGCACAGGCCCCTCATCAAAAAAGTGTGCCCATATTTTAATATATTTTTTTTAAATACCTGCAGCACACAGACTTTTAGCTGCACATGCAATAAACAGCTGTTTTGTGGTTGGCAAATGAAAGTAATGTCTTGTTTCATACAGTGGATTGTAGTTACATACCCCTCTCATTCAGTGCTCTTTTTGTTTTCTGTCTTTTCTGTTCCGTTACTATTTCATTGCATGTGCGTTCAGTGTCTGAGTGAACTGTCTGAATTAATCAAACTGAATTGCAAATAATATCAGACCCATTTGAACTAAAGTTATTTACAGTGCATTGTGAAAGTATTCATACCCCTTAATTTTTTTCACGTTTTGTTATGTTGCTGCCTTATGTTAAACTGCTTTAAATGGCTTTTTTCCACATCAATCTATACTCCATACACCATAACGGCAAAGCAAAAAAGTTTTAAACATCTTTGCAAATGTATGTTAATTTTTTTTTTAAATGATTCCATTGCATAAGTAATCATACCCCTATCTGGGACATTCATATTGCTTGCAGATGTTACTACACTTCGAGTGAAGTTAACGTGTGGTCAGTTTAATTGAATGGGTATGATTTGGAAAGGTCCAACAGCTGAAAATGCATATCAGAACAAAAACCAAGCCCTGAGGTTAAAAAAAAACTGCCTGTATAGCTCAGAAACAGGATTGCATCAAGCCACACATCTGGGGAAGGGTTCAGAAAAAATCTGTTGGATTGAAGGTTCACAGAAGCATGTAGTCTCCATTACCCTTAATGGAGAAAGTTTGAAACAACCAGGACTCTTCTAGAGCTGGCCTCCTGGCCAAACTGAGCAATTGATGGAGAAGGGCCTTGGCTAGAGTGGCGACCAAGAACCTGATGGTCACTCTAGTTGAGCTCCATGATCATATATGCAGATGGGAGAAACTTACAGAAGGACAAACATCACTGAAACACCCCACCAATCTGGGCTTTATGGTGGTGTGGCAGGACTCAATCATCTCCTCAGTGAACATACATGAAAACAAACATGGAATTTGCAACAACAAACAAACAAACAAAAAAAAAAAACACCTAAAGGACCCTCAGACTGTGAGAAACAAGATTCTCTAATCTGATGAATCTCAATTCCAAGCATCATGTATGGAGGAAACCAGGCACTGCTCATCACCTGCAGAGTACCATCCCAAAAGTCAAGTGTGCTGGTAGCAGCCTCATGCTGTGGGATTGTTTTTCCACGGCAGGGACTGAGAGACTTATCAGAGTATAAGGTAAGCTCATCAACACAGTAAAATATAAGGTGCGTTCCGATCGACAGGGTCCCTACGCAGTGTTCACTGCTCCCTACTCCCTTAGCACGGTATATCCGTTGAAGTGGACTTCGCTGACAATAATCGCTCATTTGGAATGCCCTGGAACGTCATCAAAGCAAATCAACGGCAGGGTCACGCAGATTATGATTTAACATAAATGAATATTGTAATTTATTTTACTTTCAAATTTAAATACATATAAAATACATATAAACGTATGTATCTAAAAAAATATAGTCCAAATGTATATGTTTAGACCGTTAACAGATTAACAGCTTTTTGTGGTCTTATCTCACGCACTTTTTTTTCCCCACACACAGCCTATATTTAACTATCCTGTGATAACATTAAATAAAACAAGACAGAGCTTCACCTCGCCAGTTTTACTTTCATTCATAAAATACAATATGCAAATGTAACATGAATCGCCATAACCATTCATAAACACTCTAATTTGTATAATAATAACAACATTTATTGCAACCGCTTCATTTCAGAGCCTTAAAAAAACTTAAACGGCTCTTCTCCATCATTACTTCGAACTGGTGACGCGGTGCGCAATGACAGTTGGGTAGTTTTCCCCGTCCACTTCCTGTGAAGTGAAGTACTGATGTTCCCTTATTCCCTATGCCGTTCGCAGTGCCCTTCGAACTGAACATGTTCGCTCCCTTCGGTTTGGAATCTCACTTAAGATGGCGGAATACCCTGTGAAGTCCACTTCGCAGTCCACTTACGGTCGAATGGAACGCACCTATAGAGATAGCCTTAATGTAAACCTAGTCTGGAGCATTCAGAACCTCAGACTGGGCAGAAGGTTCACCTTCTAAAAGGACGATGGCCCTAAGCACACAGCAAGAGTGGCTTATAGACAACTCTGTGAATGTCTTTGAGTGGCCCAGTCAGAGCCTGGGCTTGAACTCAATAAAACATTTCTGGAGAAACTTGAAAATGTGTGTCTGGCCCCATCCAAGTACTGAGTTAAGGCTATGAATACTTATGCAATGTATTTATTTCAGTATTTTATTTTTAATACATTTGCAAGGGGCAAGTAATTTAAAGCAGTTTAACATAAGGCTGCAACATAACAAATTGTGAAAAAAATACATTTGCAAAGCAACATCTTCTAACTATTAATAAGCAGCAAATCAGGAATTAGAAGTAGCAGCAACAGTCGTAGTTAATAGTTAGTTAATAGTGAGAGTTAGTCCCCAAACCAAAGTGTGGCCAGTGGTAGAAAACACACATGACTTGAGAAAAACAGGTCAGCTTGTGTCAAAATTCCCATTGACACAGGATTTTTCAGTACTTACGACAAAATTGCAAACATGTTACTACGATTTCAGCAAACCATTTTGACTAGCTAGTGTTTTTCCAGCTATGCACTGTACTATACGGTGTTTTAGCAGTGAGCTACGATGCTGTAAGGGAAACGCACTCCTGATTTATCGTGTGGTTAAACATCCTATTGTGACTGGGTAATTTAGGGGTTTTCCATCACATTCTCTCTCTCTCTTTCTATATCTCATATGGTTCTCCTCTCTCTCGCTCACCACATTTCCTTTATGAATGATCTTTGCAGCATTCCCGAAACGTAACAGCACCATCAGCAATAACAAGGCCCACGCTTTCTCCCTCCCACAGACTCTCACTATTCCCACTGCATATGCTAAAAAGCATCTTTGTGACGGCACCTTACACATCTCATGTGAAATCAAGCACCCCCCTCTCCCCGACTTGCTTTTAATGGGCCAGTGAAGACAGAGGCGTGTCACTTTGAAGTCTTCCTCCCCGTCATGCCTTCTCTCTCTCCTCCAGCATAAAGAGCGGCATTGAGCGCGCGTGCCTGTTTACCCGCTGTCTGTGGACTCATGTTACACTCCGTTCTTTGATCTACAGCTCCCATAATAAAGAATTTCTGGAGAAGGCATTGTTTATTGGGGTCTAGACTGCAGCAAAAGGAGAAGCCGAGGCAGAGGAAGAAAAGGCTTCCCTTTTTCTGCAGCGAGAGGAAGTGGTGTCGTGGAGGTGACTAACTTTCAGACGGCCAGCGAGCCGTTACTCATAGTCCAAGCCGCAGACAAAGTTAGAAGAAAGGAAGGAGAGATAGGACACAAACAAGACTAAATGGAAAATGAGTGACCGTGTGCCACAAGCTATAGATATGCACATTGTGGTGTGTGGATGTTCTGTAAAGTTGCTCAAACTATCAGTATATCAGTGCTGCACAATTAGTTTTTTACAGTGCATAGATTTCTTCATGGTCTCTGAGGAACCATGAGCAAGGCATGTGCCTAATTATATGGCTAGGTTCTGCCAAATCAGTTCACCTTTATTTTTAGAGAGCTTTAAACTTCAAAAATGAAGCAAATCAAAATTCTACTCTTAAGCAGCTGTAGCAAGCCAACAGGGTAATTATTTAGCTCCAGTCCAGTGTTGATTCTGTTCAGTTCAATTACTGCATAAAGCTTGTTAATTCTGAAACAAATTATGGACCACAAAACCATGAAAAGCTGAATATTAAATTTTCCGTTGATGTATGGTTTGCTAGGATTGGACAATATTTGGCCAAGATACAACTATTTGAATATCTAAAATCTGAGGGTGCAAAAACAATTGGGAAATCGCCTTTAAAGTTGTCCAAATGAAGTTCTTAGCAATGCATATTACTAATCAAAAATTAAGTTTGGATATATTTACGGTAGCTAATTTACAAAATATCTATATGGAACATTATCTTTATTTAATATCCTAATGATTTTTGGCATAAAATAAAAAATGATAATTTTGACCCATACAATGTATTTTTGGCTATTATATTACTGCACTACAAAAAAGGTGCTTCATGATGACAAAGAACACCTTTTTTATCTAAATGCTTCCATAAAGATCCTTTAACATCTGAAGAACTATTCTGTTTCACAAAAGGTTCTTTGCGGCGAAAGGTTCTTCAGATTAAAAAAAGGTAAGTAAGAGATGATTCTTTATGGAACCAAAATATTTCTTCTATGGCATCGCCGTGAAGAACCTTTTAAAGCACCTTTATTTTTAAGAGTGTGCATATTAAATGTCTTTTTAAACAAAGTGTAAGATTGGTGACAGAACTTGGAACGTATGATCATCACGAATGAGGTACATCACAAGGGTATGAGTGTAATCTTCTTGGAAGAAAGTTAAGTACACTACCATTCAAAGGTTTAGGGTCAGTAAGTTTTTTTTAAAAGAAGCTTCTTAGATTCATCAAGGCTGCATTTACTAATTCACAGTAAAAACACTAATATCTAAAGTGCAACAGCTAGAGTTCTTACTACAACCAGGAACTATATTAGCCCAGTTCTGTCAACTCTGCACTGGCTCCCTATTAAACACTGTATGCATTTTAAAATCTTGCTAATTACTTATAAAGCCCTGAATAATTTACCTCCTCAGTACTTGAGCGATCTCTTACCGCATTATAGTCCTTCACGTCCTCTGTGTTCTCAAAATTTTGGGCATTTGATGATACATATTAAAATCAACTGTGGGCGGCAGATCCTATTCCTATTTAGCGTCCAAACTCAACAAATCATAACTCGAGTTTTCAGCATCATGTGATCCTTCAGAAATCATTCTAATATGCTGATTTGGTGCTCACATTTCTTACTATTACCAATATTAAAAACAGTTGTCCTTGTATTACTGTGGAAATCTTGATACATTTTTTCAGGATCCTTTGATGAATTGAAAATCCTCAAAAAATCATTTACTGTAATTTTTTATTTTTTTTTTATTTAACATGTCTTTTTTCTTTTTTATATGGCCCTGTTGCAAACCACTGAGTCCCATTAATTTTATTTTTATGGATTGCTTTTACGCAAGGTCGCAGGTACTTATATTTATCAGAGGTCTTTAATCATATCGCTGAGATTTATTCAAAAGCAGAGGTGGAGGGCTTGGTAAAAGATACTTTCATAATGTTTTTCAAATATTTGTCTATAGTTTCAGCTCCCTCCCATAAGTACAAATAGTTTGACTAAATACATACAGTACTTGTGGGCTATGTTTGGAATAGCATAAAAACTCTTATTGTTCTATATAGCCATACTCTTTCAGAATGTTACAGTATGAAGGCTGAATGAATTTATATCTGAATGACGTAGGCCACCTTTATCTTTCTCTCTTGCTCTCGCTCTCTCCTTTCATCTTGGCTATTTATTGATGAGAAAGCGATTTGCATCATTATGTGTAAGTGAGAACCTTTAATTTTTTATGGGAGGTACGTGTGATGGTGTGAGGTGTTGGCTGCTAGAACGGACATCTTTAGTTACACACGCTGTAGGTAAGAGTCACAGAGCAAATGTTCTGTCACCATCACAGAGCAAAAGCAGATAGACTGTGTTTGTGGATATTTGAAGCCCATCCCATACCTCAAGTGAACGTTATTCATTGCAAACATACTTTAATGCATATTTTGATCTTGTTTTACAGTAAAACAGACTAAATTTATTTGAGAAGTGGAACTTAAGATGCTGCTTAAGAGCTCCATTGTAAATATTTTTGCAACCCCACTTGGAATTCTTTTTTTATTATGTTTATGCTTAAAAGAAGAGAAACAAGACAAAAATGCTGAATAAGATTCTTTTTTTACAGCATTGTCTCAAGTAGTTTAGGAGTGGAAAGGTTTCTAAGACTTGTTTTTTAAAAATCTATTGTGATTATTTCTGTAAGCCCATTTGGATTTCTTTATAATCTGGTATTAGGCATAATTGTAAGAAAATTGATTGGTGTTTATGCTTAAAACAAGAAAAACAAGACAAAAATACTGATTAAGATTTTTTTACAGTATCATATCCAGTAGTTTAGGAGGAAAGTGAGTGGAAAGATTTCTAAAGGTTTCACTGGAAAGCTGCCATATTCATCCGTATTGTGTCGTCTTCTCAGCTGACACCAAGGGCGGATCTTCATTGAAAAAGAGTCTTGTAAACCGAGAGGGAGACAGTGTAAGCTTATTAGACATCCATATCTGTTTCACTGGCCATCTTTAGGACTCAAAGCTTAATTAGAGCTGAGAAACTAATAAAGGAAATTCTAACTCAACGAGTAACTCTATAACTGTTATCTTTTCCCCCTTTTTTTGCAGTAACACTAGTCTAATTGAATCAGAGAACTTGGTGGAGAAAAACTAAACAGTGAATGGAGACACCATCCCAGCAGCTCTCACTACAGTGATAACACAAGCACAGGAACCCTGCAGTACCACCAGACAGTGGTGTGTGTATAATTAAAGAGCTCAAGGAAAAAGGGCGGATGCACACCAGTATTTTTTATTGATATACTATTATCGTTTTTGATCATATTTTGAGTTTTTTTTTTAGGGGCAGTCATGGCCTAATGGTTAGAGAGTTGGACTTGTATGCAAAGGTCACAGGTTTGAATCTCAGGGAAGTGTCAAGGTCTGGGGAAGTCAATATACAGCGCTCTCTTCCACCTTCAATACCATGACTGAGGACCCTTAAGCAAGGCACTGAACTCGAACACAGCAAAAAAAATGTGTGTGTGTTCACGGGTGTGTGTTCATGGTGTGTGTGGATGGGTAAAATACAGATAGGCTGTCTGAATTTTTAGATTTTTTTTTTCTGTATTATTTATAACTTTGTTTCCTAATGGGGACCACAAATATCCCCACAAGGTCAACATTTAGTAGTATAACTGTATTTGTGGGGACATTTGGTCCCTATGATCTAGTGAATACCTTCACACACAAATATAATTACACACCAAAGCATATTTACTTATAGATTTCAATCTTTTTAAATAAAAATAAAAAACCTCCCACTTCCATTCACAATGGCATTCATTATGTTGCTCCATTTGGTCTACATTTTAATGTAAGGTTTCATACATAAATTATCATAAAAAAAAGAGATATAACTGTATTAAAATAATTAGGCTATGCAAAATAAAGACAGAAAAAAAGTATTAAGTATAGCTGCAAGCAGCGATTACCAGGGTTCAAGCACTTTAAGACATTTAATATAAAAAAGACATTACTTACTATTTATCAAGCCTGTAACAGCCTAAATCAATTCTTAAAAAAAAAAAAAAAAAGCATTATTGACAAATTCAAGTCATTAACCACAAAAAAAAAAAACGTTTTTTTTTTTTAATGTTCATGAGTGTTATAGTGTCAGCTGTGGTCCACTTCCCCTAAAACTTTGTATGCTTTTTTAAAATCACCTGTCGCATGTGCTCACCAGTTTCGTGAAGATTTGAGTTCCCCTTCGGGAACGTTGAGCTGCGTCGTAACGCTTTGGGAACGCCTCCAGCGTGACCACGCTCTGAACACGTGTGTAATCTCGTCCAATAGGAAAGCGCGTATGACGTCACGGGCGGGGTGAGCTTTTGGAGGTGGTGACTCGGGCGGTTGCCAAGTTAAATCTGGACTGGCCCGCTGTTTCATCTACAGAGCAAACAAAGAGCAGACTAGATGAGAGGTTTCTGTGCTCCAAGCCACCACCTCCAAGCCGGGGCTTACCATTCTTTCCCGATCTGCACACTGAGGTGTCAAGATCGTGGACAAAACCATTCTCGGCCCGTGTTCACTCTCCCACTGCCTCTTATTACAACAATGTGGTAGGGATGGGTGAGCACAGTTACAGAACGATGCCACGGATTGAGCAGACGCTAGCTAGCTATCTCTCACCCAGCTCGGCATCGTCTCTGAAAGCCCCGGCATTACCAGCAAACCCCTTCCCACTACATCTTCATTGCTGGGTAAAGGCTACTCGGCAGCAGGTCAGGCTGGTGCCTGCTTGCACACCATGGCAGTGTTGCAAGCATACCAAGCCGATCTGCTGAAAGAGCTTGGTGAAGGCGAGGAAGTGAGTGCGGACGACGTATGCGAGCTGCGTCGTACCGCCGATTTAGCCCTGCGTGCCACCAAAGAGACCGCTCGTGCCATTGGGAGGTCCATGGCAGCTATGGTGGCCCCAGAAAGGCACCTCTGGCTGACCCTGTCTGAAATGAGAGACGAAGACAGGGTCTACCTTCTTGACGCCCTGCTGTTGCCCTCAGGCCTATTCGGCGACTCCGTTTCTTTGGTTGTCGATAAGTTTCAACAATCTAGGCAGCAAGCGGCGGCGTTCCAGAGGTTCCTTCCTCGCCGACCTCGCTCTGGGGCTGCTGGGTGGGAGCAGCCCCATCCGAGTACCTCTAGCTCCTCATACAGGGATGCACAAAAACAGAGCGTCGCCTCCCACGCTCCCCCTACTCGGGAACGGGAGTCTCAGCGGCGCTCTAAGTCGGGGGCTTCGAAGCCTAAGTTCGACCTGAGGACCGTTCTTCTGACGGTGTACACCTCAAGTCAGGACCTCTGAGGGCAGGCCTCTCTGGGGAAGGGCTCAAAACATCAAACTCTCTTCCTCAGTGCCCTCAGGAGATCGGTCTGCTAACCCTGCCACCAATGGTGCTTCAGGGCGCAGCGGTCTCCGGCAGATCTCCCTCTCTAAATCCGCCCGACTTCGTAGCGGCGCAGGGAGACTCGCCACCTCCAAGGAGGTCTCAAATTACATCAGAGGTCAGCCTCGATAGGCTGATTCCCTTAGTAGAACATTTAGCAGCGTGGAAGCTTCTGCCAAATGTATCTCAATGGGTCCTGCAGACTGTAGAAAAAGGTTACAGAATTCAGTTTGGTTCTCATCCACCACCTTTTCAGGGGGTTCTTCCCACTCTTGTGGGCCCCCAGCAGGCTCTGATACTAGAACAGGAAGTAGAAACTCTCTTGAGGAAGGAGGCCATCGAGGTGGTCCCTCCTCATCTCACAGAGTCCGGGTTCTACAGCCGTTACTTCATTGTTCCAAAGAAAGATGGAGGGCTGCGTCCTATCTTAGATCTGCGGCTCTTAAATTGTTCAGTTATGAAACTCAAATTCAGAATGCTAACTATCAAGCAAGTTGTGTCTCAAATCAGGTCCGAGGACTGGTTTGTGACGATAGATCTCAAGGACGCTTATTTTCACATCTCCATCCTTCCACAACACAGGAAGTTCCTGAGGTTCGCTTTTGGGGGCAAAGCCTACCAATACAGAGTTCTTCCGTTCGGCCTAGCACTCTCGCCCCGAACTTTCACCAAATGCATGGACGCTGCTTTGGCTCCTCTCCGGATGCAGGGCATCCGTATTCTAAACTATATAGACGACTGGCTGATCCTAGCACAGTCGGAGTATCTGGCGGCTCGGCATCGAGATGTCGTTCTCGCCCACATGAAAGATTTGGGGTTAAGACTAAACAGCAAGAAAAGTGTGCTTTCTCCGTCGCAGAGAACCAATTATCTTGGGGTAGTGTGATCAAATTCACGCGGCGTTGCTTTCGTGCTTTTTTTGCTTTCCGTGTCGCCGCCTAACCCTAGAGACGGATGCATCCCTCATCGGTTGGGGAGCGGTCATGAGTGGCCGCTCAGCCCATGGTCTGTGGAGCGGTCGCCATCTTACATGGCATATCAATTGCCTGGAAATTCAGGCTTTTTTTCTGGCTTTGAAACACTTTCTCCCAGACCTGAGAGATCGCCATGTGTTGGTCCACACCGACAACACAGCGGTGGTCGCCTACATCAACCACCAGGGAGGTCTGCGGTCGTGCCCCTTAAACAAGCTGGCACACCAGATCCTTGTATGAGTATGGTTTTCGGACCTAGTCTCCCTCCTCGACGGCCCCCCGTGGGAACTCCCCGTCAGGAGGGATCTCCTCTCACAAGCAGGGGGCGCACTATTGCACCCCCGCCCGGACCTATGGAAGCTGTGGGTGTGGCCCCTGAGGGGGCACAGCTCCTAGCTTCTGGTCTCTCAACCAAGGTTGTTGAGACCATTCTCCAATCCAGAGCTTCCTCTACGAGGAAACTATACACCGGAAAATGGAAAATTTTTGTTCTTTGGTGTAATGAACACCATATTGACCCAGTCCACTGCCCAGTAGGTTCAGTGCTGGACTTCCTACAAGCTCGTTTTTCTATGGGCGTTACTCATTCAACTTTAAAAGTTTACGTGGCAGCCATAGCTGCTTTCCACGTTCCCTTAGGCCCTACCTCTCTCGGTAGGAATCCTCTGGTGTCACGTTTCCTCCGCGGTGCGCTGAGGCTGAGGCCTCCGGTACGCTCTCGCGTCCCTACCTGGGACTTGGCTGTGGTTTTAGAGGCTCTTTGTAATCCTCCATTTGAGCCTATCGAGGAGATCTCGGACAGACTCTTGTCCTTCAAAACGGCCTTTCTTCTTGCCATTTCCTCTCTAAAGAGAGTAAGCGACTTACAGGCCCTTTCTGTGACCCCTGCTTATCTAGACTTGGCACCTGGTATGGTCAAAGCATTTTTGTTTCCTAGACCGGGGTACGTCCCCAAGGTACCCTCCTCGGTGCCACGGCCAGTTGAGCTACAGGCCTTCTGTCCTCCTCCTTTCAGAGAGCCAGAACAGCAGAAGCTTAACTGTATTTGTCCTGTGCGAGTACTGGACACATACGTCCACAGAGCTGCCCTGTGGAGGAAGACGGACCAATTGTTTGTATGCTTTGGTCCCCTTTTTGGGTCCCCATAATAGAGGTCTTCCTGCTACCAAGCAGACGATAAGTCGGATGCCATCTCTCTTTCATACAAGTCCACTGGTCTCTCCTCACCTTTGGGGGTCAAGGCTCACTCTACTCGTAAAGTGGCGGCCTCTTAGGCCTTTTTATCAGGAGTTTCTCTCCAAGATATCTGCAATGCGGCGGGATGGTCCACGCCCCTTACATTTGTGAGGTTCTACGAGCTAGACCTTCCCTCTACTCTGGGCACCCGTGCCCTCTCTTCTGACTTACCCTCCTCACGTTAGGGTGCCTTATCTCTCTCGCCTGTTTTTATCAGGCCATTTTCATCTGGGCACTCTTGCCCTATCTTTATTGACTGCTTACCTTCAGCAGTAGTATTTCGGGCTTCTTTCGCCCTTCTCTTCTGACCCACACAAGCAGGGTCTTGTAATTCTGGCGGCGTGGGCATATCGTTCCCAAAGTGTTACGACGCAGCTCGACGTTCCCGAAGGGGAACGCCTCGGGTTACTCTTGTAACCCTAGTTCCTCGAGGGAACGAGACGCTGTGTCGTTAAGCTACACTTCCGGCATCCCTGCAGCACTCCTGGTGGCAGAAGCTGCCGATCGCACTCACCGCACGTGCTTTATAGCTTCCTGGTTCTCGACGTCACCCCGCCCGTGACGTCATACGCGCTTTCCTATTGGACGAGATTACACACTTGTTCAGAGTGTGGTCACGCTGGAGGCGTTTCCAAAGTGTTACGACATAGCGTCTCGTTCCCTCAAGGAACTAGGGTTACGAGAGTAACCCGAGGCGTTTTTGTTTAGGCTTTATAGGCTTTTGGGTATATTTGGACAGGCCCCCTTTTTAGATGACCCTGTTGCCAAAGGGAAAATTTCAACATTTTGTTTCATAATTATTGTCCTAGAGAGTCCAGAGAATTGCACTGCAGTGTTTTTTTTTTTTTTTTCCAGAGAGGTTTTGTTCCGATCGACTTCCATTGAGCCTGTTTAATAGGTGCTCAAAATTCACCTACCTATGGCAGACATTTTTGTTAGTAGGGCAAACAGGTGTTGAGTTATGGCCATTTTTATGTTTTTTTTTTTTTCCTGTTATAGCACTACCAAGTGGCCAAGCTCTGCAACCTTTTTCATGTGACCTCAAATTCAGCTCTTACATGGGCGTTGTGAGTTTGACAAAGATATCTCATTCCGTTTAAAAGTTCTAGCCATTTTAGTTAAAGTGGCCCTGCCCATGTCAAACGTTTTGGTGTCCCTTTGTGATGGTGAGTCAAAAGTTATTATTAAGTTATTAGTAGATAATTATTGATATTCACTGTCCAGAGAATCTTAAAATCTATGAAAATAGACCCCCCCCCCCCCCCCCCGCCCCAGTCAAATACATGATTTAACATCAATGAATCAACCCAAATCAATAATTTACACAGAAAACTCTTTATTTATGAGGATTAAAACAGGTAGAAATAGTTAATGATTGCCGTGAGCACTTTTTTAAGTACAGACAGACAACAGTTATCCATTCACAATGGCATTCATTATGTTGCTCCATTTGGTCTACATTTCAAGGTTTCATACATACTTTATCATTTAAAAAAGAGATATAACTGTATTTAAATAATTAAGCTACGCAAAATAAAGACAGAAAAAAGTATTAAATACAGCTGCAAGAAGTGATTACCAGGGTTCAAGCACTTTAATGCATTTAATATAAAAAAGACATTACATATTATTTATCAAGCCAGTAACAACTTATTTAAAAAGAAAAAAAAAAGATTTTTTTTTTTTTTTGGCAAATTCAGGTCATTAACCATGAAAACTGATGTTTTTTTTAATGTTCATGAGTGTTATAGTGTCAGCTGTGGTCCGTTTCCCCTAAAACATTGCATGCTTGTTTAAAATCACCTGTCGCATGTTCTCACCAGGTTTCATGAAGTTTTGAGTTTTTGTTTAGGCTTTATAGGCTTTGGTGTATATTTGGACAGGCCCCTTTTCTAAACAACCCCATTATATTATTGCCAAAGGGTACATTTCCCTCTTATAGCACTACCAAGTGGCCATCTCCGCTACCTTTTTCATGTGACCTCAGATTCAGCTCTTACATGGGCATTGTGAGTTTGACAAAGGTATCTCATTCTGTTCAAAAGTTCTACCCATTTTAGTAAAAGCGGCCCTGCCCATTTCAAACGTTTTGGTGTCCTTTTGCAATGGTAAGTCGAGAGTTCAACTTTTTTTTGATAATTATTGATGTTCGCTGTCCAGAGAATCTCCCTGCACTGGTTTGGGTCTGATCAGGCAAAAAACCTAGGACTAGTTTGCATAAGTAGGGTTTCCAAAATATGTTTCGTCTGGTGTGAGCCAAGGATTCCAACGACATAAGACACTTGAGCCTGCCACTGATCGATTAGGTGTTATGAGTGATTCCGTACTTATGATCACTGTAGAGCCTCAGGCCGATTGGGGCGAGCCTTGGTGACTTTAGACAGTGTGAGTACTACCATCCTTCCAAGTTTCAAGTCTCTACGAATTACTTTGGTCTTATCAGTTTTACGTGGAGATTGCTGATCCTTGGTCATTCTAACAATTACAATAGGGTTTCAGAGCTATATGCTTGAACCTCTAATAAAAATATTTTGCAGCCATTTCATTAATATTTAAAAAGTGTCAGGATGGCTGTTCATTCATACATGCACAGAAAAAAAATGTAACATCTATGCAAACATCACCCCCCTCCCCAAGTCAAATATATTATTTAACATCAATGAATCAACCCAAATCAATAATTTACAAAGAAACTCTTTATTTATGTGGATTAAAACAGGTAGAAATAGTCAATGATTGCTGGTGACCACTTTTTTTACAGTACAGACAGACAACATTTATATAAGAAACTACAAATTAAAAATTACTTAACATGTGCATGGTGCATTTTACGGGGGTATAATTCCAAAATCACGATGAATCATTTTCGGATGTTGCAAGAATACATATGAGTTTCTGAAAATAATATCTGGTCGTGTGGTGTGAGATCAGATGAATGTCAGTATGTTTTGAGTTTGTGAAAGGGCTTCTGGTGGACAGTAACCTCAATCTCTCAGTTCCCTTGTGTGCCGCTGGTGTGTTGGGTAACAGCTAATCGACCAACTTTCAGAGATTTCCCAATACCAATCACCATCTGTGAAAACTGCCTCCAGACACATTTCCGTTGCCTTCTTTAGGCAGATCCCATCAATTCTGCATATTCATCAACAGCGTCAGACACCTCACTGGGTAATTGCTAAATAGCAGCCTCAAAAACTCCAGCAAAAATCAGCACAGGACTGAATCAGCACCTGAATGATTCAGTTATGCGTTTAGTCATTAATAACAGGGCAAACACATATGATGCAAAACCTGGTGAAGAGACCACATAACCTAAACCCCACAGCAATGGAAAAAAAAAACATGGTTTATGACTAATATTCACACACAGTAACTGTTTGTAATGTTGATGAATCTGGATTATTCTCAATAAGGGAGCGTGTGCCCGTAGGTAATTTGCATAAAACATGTCCAAACCAGACTCATACAGAGGCTTTGCGAAGAATCTCAACAATTGGTTGCTCACCCTCTCTTTCACACTGCCTGAAGAAAGTCTTAATGCTTCAAAAAGTAAAGCCAAGTTTGCCATTCTCAAAACCAGCTGAAACATAATAAACACCTTTTATATGGGCTTAGACTCTACACAGCTGTATTTATATGCAAAACCTACTATGCTAGACTGAGCATATTCTGTTTTTTGCTACATAGAACTAATTACAAATCAGTGAAAGGTCACTTTGTTATTCAATTTCAAATAAAAGTAAAGTTTTTTTATGATTTTTAAAAGAAAACAGTAATATTGTGAGATATCAATTCATATAAGAAAAAAAAATCATTGCATTTGAATATATTTTCAAATTTAATTTATTCCTGTGATGGAAAGCTGAATTTTCAGCATCAATACTCCAGCGTTCAGTGTGACATGATCCTTCAGAAATCATTTTAATATGCTGATTTGCTGCTTAAGAAAATGTTATTATTATCATCAATGCTGGAAAAAGTTGCGCTGCTTATTAGAAAACAATTCAACTTTTTAACTATTTTTGTTCAAAAGAAGAGTATTTATTTGCAATATTTGTGCAACTATGTAGTCTTTATTATATCTCACTTTTGTTCATTTTTATGTGTCCTTGCTGGATAGAAGTATTTCTTTCTACAACAACAACAACACAAACCTTACTGGCCCTAATTGCACAATTGAAACCAACATCAATTTTGAGTAAGACAACTGACCTATGGGGAGTTTATATCTATATAACAATGTGTATCGTTTTATGGATGTACTCGTTTTATAATTGTACTGGAAAACATAAGCTATCCTATCCACCTATCATTTCCTATTTGTGTTAGACATTGTTTAGGGTTAGGGCTATATTACGTTAAGAATATAGTTGTTTGACAGGAATGTTGATCCTGGACCAACAAAATATGTCCTACTTTTTGCAATATCACTGTCATGTATGTACAGGATATGAATTTAATAACAATGTTACAGAGTTTTGTAATATATGTCTCCTGTAAAATGACAGACAGACATCTATGATGGGAACTCTACGACCTAATTCTTCTCCAAACATCTGAAATCAGCAGAAAACATTTCCTTGTCAAATCTCCAATGACAAACAATGACTCTCGCTTCCTCAAATCAGACCACAACGCAATTACTTTTCTGCAGAGTGATGCCTGGACAAATCTCAAAATTCACTTTCTCACACTTTCACTTCACATTTTATTTAAACCTGTATAACAATTGTGGGGTTTACTCGGGCCAGAATGCAGCTTTAGAATGTATAAAGGCATATTGGCATAGCAATGCAGTTGTGAGCATTCTTTGTAATGTGGACTTGTGAAGCAATTAAGGGGAATTTCTTACATCAAACTCATTTACACACTCCAAGTAAGGTGACCCTATATGGTCTTACTGTGTAGACACTTAAACTAAGAGTCTGTGCGTGTGAAAAGAAGGAACTATACTTATGACTTATGACATCACAATCACTTCAGGTCCACAAATAGCTTCTCTTTATATTATTTTTCCCACAAGCCCCTTAGTCCTTCCCTCAGCTTGCAGAAAAGCAGAAGTTTTTTCTTAGAAATTTGTGACTCAGTGTGTTGCATCTAACAGTCTGTTAGCAGGCCCATCACAGCAACAGGTAAAAAAAAAACTGTTAAAAAAAACACACACATTTTTAACCAATTTTTAACCAATATTCAATATGTTTTAACATTTGTTTAAAACGTATCAAAGGCAGCGAGGCATCCTCCTACAGATCTTGGCAACCCAAAAACTTGTCATTTTCCAGGCAGAGCTCACATGTGATGCATCATAATGCCGCAGAGACGTCATATTGACACACAAATCAGAACTGAGGATGTTGAAATGTATCACCAAGACTGCATTTTTTAAAATCAAAAATGCAGTTAAAAACATTGCGAAATATTATTAGAAAATAAATAAATAAACTGTTTTTGATTTGAATTCACTTTAAAATGTAATTTGGAATTTGAAAATCTGGGTACAAAAAAATCCAAATACAGAGAAAATCGCCTTTAAAGTTATACAAACTAAGTTCTTAGCAATGCATATTATTAATCGAAAATTACGTTTTGATATACAGTATTTACGGTAGGAAATTTACAAAATATTGTAATGCAATATGATCTTTACTTAATATCCTAATGATTTTTGGCATTAAAAACAATATTTTTGACCCATACAATGCATTTTTGGCTATTGCTTCCAAAATGCGGTTTAAATGCAGCTTCAAAGGGCTCTAAACAATCCCGGCCGAGGAAGAATGGTCTTATCTAGCAAAATGATCGGTTATTTTCGAAACAAATTGAGAATTTATATACTTGTTAACCTCAAATGCTTGTCTTGTCTTGTCTCTGTGATGCGCATACATAGTCTGTGTGATCCGGGTCAATACAGTTAGGGTACGTCGAAAAACTCCTATCTCGTTTTCTTCCCCAACTTCAAAATCATCCTACAGAAGTATTGCAGAAGTACCGACCCAGTGTTTACAAAGTGAACATACAGAGATCAAACGCCCTTTACAAAAAAAGGTAAAACCGTGTTGTAGGATGATTTTAAAGTTGACGACAAAAACAAGACGAGAGTTTTTTGACATACCCCCTAACTGTATTAACCCCCATGTGCATCGCAGAGACAAGACAAGACGAGCATTTGAGGTTAAAAAGTATACAACTTGTCAATTTGTTTCAAAATTAACAAATCGTTTCTCTAAATAAGACCCTTTTCCTCGGCTGGGATCGTTTAGAGCCCTTTGAAGCTGCATTTAAACTGCATTTTGGCAGGTCAAACTTTGGGGCACCATACATATCCATTATATGGAGAGAAATCCTGAAATGTTTTCCTCAAAAAACATAATTTCTTTACGACTGAAGAAAGAAAGACATCTTGGATGACAAGGGGGTGAGTACATTATCTGTATATTTTTGTTCTGGTACTGAACTAATCCTTTAAGACTGTTTTTGTGGTCCAGGATCACATTTTCATATGCTATTTTGTTATTATCAATTATTATTGTTGCTCATTGTTGCTCAATTATTAATTAGAATTAACAATAAGAGCTATTAATTCTTATTATCAAACTATTTTAATTGAAAATAGTTCTTGCTGCTTAATAGTTTGTAGAAACTTTTGTTTTTTTCAGGATTCAGGATAATAGAATGTTTAAAACATTGAAAGTTTAATAATAAATGTGTGAGTTCATAAAAGACTTTTGATTTCAGACTTTAATATCTTGGGAAGGTTGTTTGGATCTCTTCAAAAAAAAATTGTATGGAAAATCTGATTTCAGTGACTAAAAGTAAGAAATGAGATGTTAAAATGATCCAGCTTGTGTTTTTCCAGTGCTATAGGTAATCATTCACTTACAATCAAGTTTGTAAGTGCTGCTGCAGTGCATGTGGGAGCTAAAACAGGAGCACAAACAGAAAGGGACACAAAATGAAATACAACATTAGCGTTAGACGCAGCGGCTGCATGTGTGTTTGGTTACCGACCATCCTGTGACCACTGTGTGTACAGGGTTGGAGTGGCGGCCCACAGATTCAAGGGGACGGGGTGCGTTGAGGAGTAGCGGTTAACCCCAAACGTTGACGGAAGAAACATCCCTTGTGTGCATCTCGTGTGTGGGTGTTGTGAGGTCTTTTGAAGCGTAATGCCACAGGAAGCTAAGAGGCAGAGGAGGAAGTCCTGTAACTACCCCCAGAACCTCACTGCCAAGAATCAGGAGCCCAGACCACCCAGAACCAGGTTTGGGAGGGAGGAAGGGAGAAGGCAACAGGTAGGGAAGGAAATCTAGAGGAAATATAGTGTTGAGAGAGTCTGTGTGCGTATTAGTGGGGTGGTGGGGCACGTAAATGAAAGAAACACCCTTGATTAAAGGCTGGTTGGCATCTGAGAAAACCACACTTGCCTCTTAACTGATGTGGGAAATGGAAAGCAGTGTAGGAACCCTGTCATCCTGACCTGCGGTGGGCTGCGTCTCCTTTCCTACAGCTCCAACACACAGAGACAAATTAAGGATGTCACTTGATCTGCATAAAGCTAAGCTGCATTGCTTGATTACCTTTTGAAAGATTTGTAAATCTTTGATGAGCTGCGGCAGGTTGAAAACCACAACTTTACGATCCGCGTGTAATAGATGATAATTGGACTGTAATTGGAAGATATCCACTTGTGCAATCCTCAAGTTGGATGACATCCACTTGTGCAATGCTCCAGGCAACAACGAAACACTTGGACTGACGTAACACAATTGTTCTCCAGAACCATGAGAAATTTAATAGATTACATAAAATCCACTCTACATTGTAGTTCATTCTGGACAAGAACGTCTGAACAGACAGAAAGAGACACGCATGTAAAACAACCAAGCACAGTCGTTGTGTTCTTTTCATGTAGTAAATCTGAAATCAATGATGCAACACAACTGTTGGAAGTGGAAAATCAAACTGTACAGACATCTTTGTGGAAATCATTGAGTCTGAATTACTTCATCCAAAAGTACTAGTTTTATTGGGCTTGAGAGCACTTGGAAATGGTTAGACAAAACTCTGAATGTTTTTCAAAGAAATCTAGCAGCATGGCACCTTGTAAACATGACTTTGTTTCCTGATGGTCTGGTAAAAACATGTGCACTCTGACTCCCGGAAATAGAGTAAACCAGACAATCAGATCGGAGCTTCCGGTTTGCATCCGTGGGAGTGTCGTCTGAAGTCTTACTCTAGAACATTGATCTTTGTCAGTAGACAATATGGACTAAGATATATATCTAACATTAAACTGCTTTTATGAGGGCCATTCTACAGAAATGGTCTAAAGTCAGAGTTGGAAAAAATGTGTATGTTTGCAAATTGTGTAATATCCAAGGTACACATTTCTAGTAATAAAAATGTAACAGTAATAATAATTTAATTGGAAGGGGTATATTGACCTATTAAGTTTTTGCTTACATCTAGATTGTATAACTTCTTTTTCATCCATACAATTTTTTTTACATTATTTTTAAGTGTAATTTATTAGATTTGTTGTATTTTGAATCCATTTTTTCTTTGTTAAAGGCAAGAAGTTGATCATACTGATTTCAAAGTTAGGGATTCATTAGTTGAAAATACACTAAACCAAACGTTATTATAACATCTTAGTGGATAATTCAGTATCCTTAATTTTTGACAAAACATCCCATGTTTTCGGGACAGCCAACTCCCAATTGAAAGTACCCAATAAATTATGATTTTATATATACAGTGTTGTGAAAACGTGTTGGCCCCCTTCCTGATTTTTTATTATTTTGCATGTTTGTCACACTTTAATGTTTCAGATCATCAAACAAATTTAAATACTAATCAAAGATAACACAAGTACACAACATGCATACTTTGTTTTTTACAATGTTTTTTTATTATGAAGGGAAAACAAAATCCAAACCCACATGGCCCTGTGTGAAAAAGATTGCCCCCTAAACTTAATAACTGGTTGGGCCACCCTTAGCAGCAACAACTGCAATCAAGCGTTTGCGATAACTTGCAATGAGTCTGTTACAGCACTGTGCAGGAATTTAGGCCCACTCATCTTGGCAGAATTGTTGTAATTCAGCCACACTGGAGGATTTTCGAGCATGAACCACCTTTTTAAGGTCATGCCACAGCATCTCAATAGGATTCAGGTCAGGACTTTGACTAGGCCACTCCAAAGTCTTCTTTTCTGTTTTTCTTCAGAGGTGCATTTGCTGGTGTGTTTTGGATCATTGTCCTGCTGCTGAACCCAAGTTCACTTCAGCTTGAGGTCACGAACAGATGGCCGGACATTGTCCTTGAGGATTTTTTGGTAGACAACAGAATTCATGGTTCCATTTATCACAGCAAGTCTTCCAGGTCCAGAAGCAGTAAAACAGCCCCAGACCATCACACTACCATCACCATATTTTACAGTTGGTATGATGTTCTTTTTCTGAAATGCTGTGTTACTTTTACACCAGATGTAATGGGACACACACCTTCCAAAAAGTTCAACTTTTGTCTCGTCAGTCCACAGAGTATTTTCCCAAAAGTCTTGGGGATCATCAAAATGTGTTCTGGCAAAACTGAGATGAGCCTTTATGTTCTTTTTGCTCAGCAGAGTTTTTTTGTCTTGGAACTCTGCCATGCAGGCCATTTTTGCCCAGTCTCTTTCTTATGGTAGAGTCATGAACACTGACCTTAACTGAGGCAAGAGAGGCCTGCAGTTCTTTAGATGTTGTTGTGGGGTCTTTTGTGACCTCTTGGATGAGAGAGGGTAATTTTAGTCGTCCGGCCACTCCTGAGAATGTTCACCACTGTTCCATGTTTTCACCAATTGTAGATACTGGCTCTCACTGTGGTTCGCCGGAGTCCCAAAGTATTAGAAATGGCTTTACAACCTTTTCCAGACTGATAGATCTCAATTACTTTATTTCTCATTTGTTCCTGAATGAAAAACACTTTTTCACACAGGGCCATGTGGGTTTGGATTTTGTTTTCCCTTCATTAAAAAAACCCTTCATTTAAAAACTGCATGTTGTGTTTACTTGTTTTATCTTTAATTCATATTTAAATTTGTTTGGTGATCTGAAACATTAAAGTGTGACAAACATGCAAAAAAATAAATAAATAAAAATAATCAGGAAGGGGGCCAACACTTTTTCACACCACTGTATATATTTTGAAACTTCACTTTTTTTTAAAGCAACAACAACAATGGAAAAAATACAAACATTATTTAAATATCATTTTCATAAGTTGACATTTAGGGGTTAGGGTTCGGGACAGCCACCTCCCAATTGAAAGTACCCAATAAATTATGATTTTATATGTATATTGAGCTTACTAATATTTTAAATATTATTGTGAGTTTCAATAGATAATAGAAGGATCTTAACATCTAAGATTTGAATACTTAAATGCTTTTTGAATGTGTATTTTGGTTGTGGGACAGCAGTTTGCACCAATTCAGTAGAAAGGCCCATAAAAGTATATTACAAGATCCCCAGTGACTAGAGATCAGTTGTTGTGTTTCACCATTTCTCTGTTCTTGGTGGATCAATCTATCCAGGATGAAAAAAAGGGGAAAGCTGGAAAGTCCCAAAACATGTTACCGGACCATTTGGTTCCGCTCCCCGAAACTATTTCCAGCCATAAGCCGTGAGTCAGAAAGACATCATGGATCTGATAAAGGGTCAGTTGACTTGAGGACTTGCGGGGGGGATGGGACGGCTCGTTTTACAGCTTTGCATTATCGTCATTTCCAGTACAGCGTGTAAAACTTCAATATTACGGTACGGATACACTAATTTGTACTCTTTCATCTTAATTTGTTGTCTTTTGCCAGTTATAAAAGCCATCTGTTTTGATGTGTTGTTTTGGTTTAGCATAATTTCTGGGTGATATAAAGCAAGAAGTGAATTAACATATTTGCCATTGTTTACATTGTTTCTCCCTGACATGCAACCTGTCGATTCTACATGTGTAAAGTATAAGAACTTTTGAAGCAGCTTCTCATATCTTTTCATCAAGCAAACATGCATTCAAACATTATCAAGACATTTAATTAAAAGCACACATCTTTGAAGCAATATCATACATCTCTACTATACTAAACTTTAGTATACCTACTACACGTACATACTACCACAGGTATAAAGCTCTTTGCATGTTCAATTTTATAGCAAGTGTTAACTGATTTGCATTTTAATATGTTAAATAAGTGTTGTCAACCATCCAGGCCATTTTATAATACAAGATTTTAAAGAACAGAGTTTATTCTTACTATTTACTATCACAACTATCAAAGAGGCTTCAACATTTGAGTCCAATAACGAATGACGTTCAGTTGTGCTTTAATGTATTAAATCAGACTTTCCTAATATTTTTTGTCTTAATAACAACCTCAGAACTAGAACAACATGAACAAGTTTATTTATTTCATAAACCATGTGGCAGTGTTTCCACACAAGCATCTGTCTGGCCTCTTGCTTAACTGACTGTTTGCATTGTTTTCTCCAAGTGATTCATATAATTAATGAATGAAGCAAATATGTGTTTTGATGTCTGGGTGCAGATATTAGGTACCGCTGTTGATCGGGTCTTAGCAGCTCAGGAACATTGAGGGAATATTTGATCAGTTTTTAGTTTGATGTACTTTTCTTTTTATTTTTGCTATCTAACAATAGCCCAGTGTCTAATTTTATAACTGCCTTATTTGATCTTACTACTGCATTTATTTTTTGATTTCTTAGTATGAAAGCAGATGTGGTTTGTGACATGACCAACCAGCGGTTCTACTGCCAGTCACTTACTAGTAGCAACCAAAACAGGCCACTTCAATTATGTGGAAATATAATTTATATATATATATATATATATATATATATATATATACTGTATATATTAGGGCTGTCAGTGTAACACGTTAACTTAATTAATTAGTTATGAAAAAATAAAACGATTAAACTATTTTAATGCAGTTACCACACTGGCCCCGCCCCCAGACGTGTACATCATCTTATTGTGTGGAACATAAAAGAAAGTATTTTATAGACTGTTGGTAACAAAGCTGTTTTGGTTACCATTACTTTCATTATATGAACAAAAAATATTGAGATGTTTCTCAAATGATCTACTTTTATGTTCCATAGTTTATGTTACGGCGTTGCAGCCTAAATGTTTATGTGTAATACATTTTATGCTGAATCAAATAAAGTATTTCTTTCTAAAGCTAGAATTTGTAATGTCTACTTGCTACTTTCTCATTTAACACAAAAATAGCTTTAAATAATCTTTTTTTTGTTGTTGGTATTTTCACAGTAGTTTCACAATTAATATGTGATTATTTAGATTAATTAATCAATATATCATGTAATTAATTAGATAAAAAACTGTCTGTACTGTACTGTCTGTTAGTCTGTCTGTTAGTCTGTACTGTAGATTTGAATTCAACTGAAAAAACTTGTGAAAAAATATCTTTCAGGTGGTCAAATAGCAAATAGCAAATAGTGGAGCTCTGCAGCCACCTACTGGTAAAAGTTATTTGTAGTTGTTGTTTTTTTTACTTTTAAAACTGTATTTTCCAAAAGATGGGCAAAAATCTTACACTAAACCATGTGAAATTATCCATGTTATCCCCATGAATTAAAGTTAGAAATGTGGGTCTTTTATAAAGTGAATTTTACATAAAAAAGCAGTTTTTGTATAAAAACCATTTAAAAAATAATTCTTGATTAATTTATATATATTTAAAAAATATCACTAACCCACTGAAAACTGCACAAATGTAGAGTAAAAACTTTAATAAACAAACAAATATACAGTACAGACCAAAAGTTTGGACACACCTTCTCATTCATTTGATATATATATATATTTTTTTTATAATTATTATTAATTATTATTATTATTATTATTTATTTTTACTTTTTTTTTTGCAAAAATTAAAATGATAAACAAAAATATTGGTGGTATATTACGGGCCAAAAACACATTAAATATTTAATACAGTTTCTTATTTTTCATATTTGTGACCCTGGACCACAAAACAGTCATAAAGGGACAGTTTAAAATTTTAAATAAATAATCTGAATAAATAAGCTTTCCATTGATGTATGGTTTGTTAGGATAGGACAGTAATTGTCTGAGATACAACTATTTGAAAATCTGGAATCTGAGGGTGCAAAATTCTAAATATTGAGAAAATAGTCTTTAAATTTGTCCAAATTAAGTACTTAGTGATGCATATTACTTATAAAAAATGAAGTTTTAAT